>NC_072740.1:55827833-55944237 GCF_026930045.1 Uloborus diversus | reverse complement strand
ACATCCTTCCTATGTCATTCTAAATATAACCATTTTTTTTTTTTTTTTCAAAATATTGATGGATCTTCTTTTTGAAATGGGTCAGAAAACGAAGAGACAGAGAAATAACACGCCACAAAAGTCATCGTACACTCAAATATTTTCGAATAAATTCATGATTAAAATTATCATATGCCGTTTATTTAATATTGTTGCACTGTTTTGACCCTTATAAGTAATTTGGCTTTTATTTTTCGTTTATTTATTCCATAATATTGTGCTTATTACTGTAAAATGACTGGTATTCGTAAAAAACGGAAACGCCACTCAAAATTTGAATTTTTTTCCCACAGTAGTGGTAAATTGGTTTGAAACAGTGTTGGGCATTAATCAACTAAATCCTCAATCGACTAAAGTAATCTGACTCACATTTAGTTCCGACTAATATTTTAAAAATTTAATTCAATTGCAGACGAAGATTAACGTTAGTTTAAACTAACGCGTTAGTTGATTAAAAAAACTAATTTAGTTCAGATTGATTTAGTTCAGATTAAATTAATCAAATTGAATTTAGTCAGATTAAAAGTAATCAAATTAATTTGATTAAATTTTTAATTCAGATCAAATTCGTAAAATATAAATGTCACATGAACAGAGACACATTTGTATTTCTACGTGTATGTACATATTTACGCAAGCATACACGAGTTAATACGTGTATATACGACTATGTTCGTAAATATATGTATATAAACGTGTTATCCCGCGTATGTTCGTGTACGGAGGTATATTTGAATTTTTAAGTGAATATACATATTTATGTGTGCATACACGAGTAAATACATATATACGATTATGTACGAGTGCACACGATAGTATGCGTATAGATACGTGTTACCCCGAGTATACTCGTGTACAGAGGTAAATTTGCTTTTAATTGTGAAAACACATACTTATGCGTGCACGCAAGCGAAAATACGTGTATGTACGTGTACACATGAGAATATGCGTATAGATACGTTTTACCCCGAGTATACTCGTGTAAAGAGGTACATTTGTATTTCTACGTGTTCATGCATATTTAAGCGTGCATATACGAGAAAGTACGTGTATATACAAATATGTTCGTGTACACACGAGAATATGCGTATAGATATTTGTTACCCCGAGTATACTCGTGTAAAGAGGTACATTTGTATTTGTACGTGTATATACATATTTGTGCGTGCATATAGGAGAAGGTACGTGTATATACAAGTACGTTCATGTACACACGAGAATATATGTAAACATACGTGTTACCCCCGAGTATACTCGTGTACAGAGGTAAATTTCTATTTAAACGTGTATATACATATAGATGCATGCATATAAGAGAAAATACGTGTATATACGAGTAAGTACGTGTACACACGACAAATAAGTGTTTAACCCGAGTATACTCGTGTAAAGAGGTAAATTTGCTTTTAATTGTGAAAACACATACTTATGCGTGCACGCAAGCGAAAATACGTGTATGTACGTGTACACATGAGAATATGCGTATAGATACGTTTTACCCCCGAGTATACTCGTGTAAAGAGGTACATTTGCATTTCTACGTGTTCATGCATATTTAAGCGTGCATATACGAGAAAGTACGTGTATATACAAATATGTTCGTGTACACACGAGAATATGCGTATAGATATTTGTTACCCCGAGTATACTCGTGTAAAGAGGTACATTTGTATTTGTACGTGTATATACATATTTGTGCGTGCATATAGGAGAAGGTACGTGTATATACAAGTACGTTCATGTACACACGAGAATATATGTAAACATACGTGTTACCCCGAGTATACTCGTGTAAAGAGGTAAATTTCTATTTAAACGTGTATATACATATAGATGCATGCATATAAGAGAAAATACGTGTATATACGAGTAAGTACGTGTACACACGACAAATAAGTGTTTAACCCGAGTATACTCGTGTACGGAAGGCACATTTGTATTTCTACGTGTGTATGCATATCTATGCGTTTATAAAGGAGTAAATACATATATATACGATTATGTACGAGTACACACGATAGTATGCGTATAGATACGTGTTACCCCGAGTATACTCGTGTACAGAGGTAAATTTGCTTTTAATTGTGAAAACACATACTTATGCGTGCACGCAAGCGAAAATACGTGTATGTACGTGTACACATGAGAATATGCGTATAGATACGTTTTACACCGAGTATACTCGTGTAAAGAGGTACATTTGTATTTCTACGTGTTCATGCATATTTAAGCGTGCATATACGAGAAAGTACGTGTATATACAAGTATGTTCGTGTACACACGAGAATATGCGTATAGATATTTGTTACCCCGAGTATACTCGTTTAAAGAGGTACATTTGTATTTGTACGTGTATATACATATTTGTGCGTGCATATAGGAGAAGGTACGTGTATATACAAGTACGTTCATGTACACACGAGAATATATGTAAACATACGTGCTACCCCGAGTATACTCGTGTACAGAGGTAAATTTCTATTTAAACGTGTATATACATATAGATGCATGCATATAAGAGAAAATACGTGTATATACGAGGTAAGTACGTGTACACACGACAAATAAGTGTTTAACCCGAGTATACTCGTGTACGAAGGCACATTTGTATTTCTACGTGTGTATGCATATTAGCATTGAGAATAAACTACCTTTTAAAACACTCTGAAAACCAGCCGGGGTGTGTACATTTTGAAATACTCACGGTGAGGGGGGGGGGGTCCTGGTTGAACATTTCGGAAATAAGGCAAGTCTAGGTATACCGCTATTACGATCACTTAGTCTCAAATATGGCGAGATTCGAAACATAAAATGCACAAATAAAAAAAAATATACATATACAAACATAGTATGTAAAAAGTATGCATAGATGTATAAATTTGCAGTGCTTTTTTCCCCCAGCGTTAACAGAAAAACAACGAATTGTTGTTGCGCGGAAGGGGGGAGGGAATTCCTTTATTGCTTTTTATTATTACGTATCATTTCAGGTTATGCAAAACATTACAATCATAACTAAATGCATTTAGCTATTTCATATTGAAATAACTTGTTCCAAATATTGGTTTATAAATGTTGAATATGAGTAGTTAAATTCAATAATAAAATATGTGAATAGTAATTTAGAGCAGTAGTAGGAGATAGCAATTAAAGAGATTTAAAATCTAGATTATTACTTCATAAATATTACAGAAATTTGTGATTAGTAAAACACGACTGGCTGAAAGGAATTCAACTCGTTTGCTACACGTGTTGAGGGGAGAAATGGGCGGGACGGACCTTTCCAGCATGTCTGGAGGAGTTCCACTCTTCCCTGCGACACGCGTTGAAAAGAAAGAGGTTGAGCTTTGACAGCACGTCCTGGTCAAAAGGGATTAAGTGCTTTGTATCTCCTTCCGAAAGGGGGAGGGGAATTTCAAGATAAAAAGTATTGACCATTTCGAGCAGATAGCCATGTTCCCAAGGTGACCTTTTCCAGGTGAAAATTCCGCTCGTATGTCAAACCGCCAGAGAGTTAAGAAATAAAAATTGATCACAATTGCTTGTGCATACACTTCTCTTTCAAATGTCATTAATATATTTAGTATTACATTCTTAAAGCTAAGGATATGAAATTTATTCCACAAATATTTATCTCAGCAAAAGCTGTATTGATTTTTTTTTTCAACTAACTAATGCATTATTAAAAATTTTAGCTCATAGTACTTTTTTAAAATCAAAACTGCGCATAACCCAGAAATTCATACCTTATACAGTCAACTCTCAATAACTCAAAGTCCGTAGACACTGGCTAAAACGTTCGAGTTATTGGTAGTTCGAGCTATGGGAAGTTTCCACAACAGTCTCAAGAGTTTGGGTCTGGATGAAAACTTCGAGATAAAGAAATATTTGAATTATAAGCTTTGAGTTATCGAGATTCGACTGTATATTACTTCTCTAGCCTGTTTTTCTGTCGCTAGGTGAGAACTTCCTTAATTCTTAATCAAATTCCATGATTTACCCCTCATTTTAAAGCTTATTATGCTGGCTAATGACAAAAAATAAACCCACTGTCTAAACATTGCTTTTTCTGGCAAAAAAAATCTGTTTAAAAGCACTGGACTGCATTGCTCAGTTAAATTAATAAGCTTATCTAACGTGGTGACCGTCAGATCTGAATAGCTCAGTCAGTAGGGCATTCGGCACTTAACCAGCTGGACGAGCATTCGGATCCAGCCCGGACGATCTGCAGGTACCGAAAAACTAGACAAATATCATGCATTACATGTACTCTTAACATACAATAAAAAACACACGGGAGGTATTAGAATAAATGAGACGGGAACGCTCCTTCCTGTTGTGAAACCTTGAAGTAACCTGTAGTTCTTATGCAGTTAAATTGACTCTTGATCAAAAGGTTTCTTTTATTATTATTTTTTTTACTTTGGCTCCGTGCAGAAAACTAAGCACAATGTAAGCATAAATGGAAGTATCAGGTTTAAAATGTAACATTTTTTGGCAGAAAAAATATTTTTCTTTGTATGCTGAAAAACAGATTCTTTTAATGACAGTTTTGGAACTTTTGAAAAATAAAACATTTCTACCATAAATTGAAATTATGCTTTTCATTCAGTTAACCTATATATATTTATTAAAATATGAAGGAAAGCATAAAAAATACCATCAACTTCTTGAGTAAGATATAATTTTTTTTTTTCTTCTGCTTTCAGCAAAAAATAAATAGCCAGTCACATTTTGGCTACATTAGAAAAACTACGCTTTAAAAAGTTTCTTTGTTCAACAGTATTTATATTTTACTATTTCGTTACTTTTCCACTTCTTATTGTGTGCTGCCCCATTGTATACCTTTTCAAAAATTAAAACACTTCTCTTCAATATCTTATCTTATATATTGTTGCTGTAGCCTTTTTTTCTGTCAATATGCAAGATTTTCCTTATTTCTTGATCAAATTGCATGATTTATAACTCGTTTTGAAGTTCATCGTGGTGGCTAATGACGAAAAATAGACCCACGAACTAAAAATTAATTTTACTGTTAAAAACGTTTTTTTTGTTTTTTATTCCACATAAGTTCAATGAATAGCATTCGAAAGTTTAGGCACATTTGCTAGGTGGAATGGAGTGTTGTCGTCTAAACGGGAAGGTGACAAGTTTGTATCTGAAGAGATAGTGTCAAGACTAATCACCACCAATTCATGTTGGGGTGTACACTGTACATGTGTACCTACCAAGTTTCGTTCAATTCTATGTTTTACATTGCGAGTTAGAATGAATGTAAAAAATATTGATCAAATACATACAAATACAAACAGTTAGACAGATGTTTTCTAAAAGTGGCCAGAAAAAAGTTCAGCACACCTTAAAACATGTTAATCTGTCAAAAAACAAAAATTTTCACGTAACTAGTAGTTTTTTTTTACATTGAAGAACATAATCAAATGATGGTAATTTTTCATCTTCATTGTATTTGACTCAGATTGTTAACTTTTTTTTCCTAAACAATAAAGCGGCAGGGGGGCTCTTTGAAGTAAAAGTAAAGCACTAATGTTTCTGTGACCTAAAAAGTTTGGGAACTGCTGTACTAAGATGCTCTCTATACATTATTTATGTTTGCATGATTGTCATAAATTACAAAAGGATGTAAAGCAGCCAATCTATTAACCCAATGATAACTTGGTGTTTGATTTTTCTTGACAAAAATGAAATTTTCAGAAGAACTCCAAGTTATTAAAATTTGTTGGTTTGAAGGTAGTTTTTTTTCCATAGTTATAAAATCATATATATACACTGGCAGACAATTGCTAAGGACAAATGGCAATAGCAGCGTTAGCAACCACAAAATGAAAGGCAAGGAAATTTGGAAATTAGCATACGTTCGGGACACAGTAAGACGTGTTGTGAGTATGCAAATTTTAGACTCACAACATTGCTGGTGACATGATAGCGCTGATAAGCGATAGAAAGGATTGGGCGTGTGATGATCATTGTTGTTCAAAAGCAAAGTTTGAGAGGGAAAGAATTAATTGATGAACTTGCTTTTTTCGGTATGTCTTCCCGACATCCCTTAGATGATTTTATAGATGGCTGTGTGGTTGGCAACATCGAAGAAGGGCAGAAAAATTTAGATGCTGCCAGGGAGTTCGACCTCAGCCACAGGGTTGTTTCTAGAGCTTGGAAATCATTTCAAACAAATGCAATGTGTAGCAAATGTCAAGAGGGAGGTCCTGTACACAATATGACGTCAGCAGAAGATAGGTACTAAGTGCTAGCAATGAAAAGGAACCAACACAACACAGCTACTGAGGTAGCAAAGCAGTTTCCTGCTGCTATTAGCAAGCAAATATCCCGAAAAACTGTAGCCAGACGTTTGACTGCAGTAAGACTATACGCCCATCAGCATGTTTTGTACATCCCATTGTCTACAAGTCAGTGTTTTGCTCTTTTGTAATGATGTCTTCAGCATTGCATTTGGAGAGAAATTGACTTGGCTTGTGTACTATTCTCAGATGAAAGCAGGTTCAGGCGGTTGTCTAATTGTGGACGACAACTAACCTGGCATGAAAGTGGTACAGCATGCATGCTGGCAAACATAAAAGAAAAGGACTAGTATTCTACAAGTTGTGTCATGATATGGGTAGGATTAAGATCGATGGCCATACATTGCTCGTGTACTTCCAAACACTACTATGACGGCTAGTGATACATTAATGTTGTTCAACTGTCTCTTGTTCACGTGTTCTGTGGGCGATAAATTCGTTTTTATGGATGGCAACGTAACGTCATTAACAATCGCCATCTAGGAGTGTCTAGCTTACTCAAAATATTCAACTCATCAGATGGCCAGCACGTTCAATAGATCTGAATCATATCGAAAATGTTTAGGATGCTGTGAGGAGAAGTCTTGCTGGTCCACAACGCCCTCCAATAAGCAAGGACATCCTTATCCGCAACTGACAGAAGAATGGGATAAATTACCCCAAGAGCTGCTGTATAATGTTGTGTAAAGCATCACATGACGTGTGGAAGCTTGCATCGCTCTCCATGGTAGCCATATCCCATATTGACATCTTACACCGGAATGCCTGGGGGCGATAATTACATTTATTCACTTTTACGTATTCAGCCCAAAATGACCGTTTCGTCCTTTAAACACTTTTCAACTCCTTCTGGATTTCAGAGTGCAGTAAATTATCATCATTGCAATGTTCTAGATCTCTGGCATTATTTTATTTCACTTAGCATCGAATTACACTTACTTTTTTACGCGCTACATAGCCCATTGGGATCTGTCTTTAGCAATTGTCCACCAGTGTATATTTAAACAAACAACTTTTTTACTTAAGAAACAATAAAGTTATGATCATAGCTCAATAGTGATTTAAGTATGCAAATGTTCTCACTGAGAGGACATATGCATAAAATGTATATATGTTATGTTAGGAAGGGAAGGTGGTGGATTCCTGGAATGCTAATAAAAGATGAATTTTGAAAAAAATCTTACTAAACATTAAAACATAATGTCAATAAGAATAGTCTGTTAAATACAGAACTGAAAACTCAATCATCAAATGATATAGATTCAAAATTACATATTTCAGATAAAGCATGTCAGAAAGCTAAATTGTTTGAATTTAATATTAAGTTCACATTTAATATTATTATATTTTCCTGATTTTTGGAAGATTTGTTGATTATTTGCAGATATTTGAAAGATTTTTTTTTCTGTCAGTGAGTTTAGATATAGACTGCACCATTTCTATACTTTTATTTATTTAAAAAACAAACTCAATAACACAAAATAAGAAAAATTGATTTTCTCCATGTAAAAACATACCCATTTTGTGTTGTTGCCGCATCCTGTGTTAATACATATTGCAAATCAGGAGCACTTGCAAATATTGGAGTTCTTTTTTGAGGGTTAATGATTTCCCTTACAGGTAATGACACAATGCTTTCAGCAATGCTCAATTGCTCATCTAAAAGATTAAAAAAATCATTTTTAAATCCAAATTAAAGAAACCGAATGGTTTTAAAGTTTCTATAATAAATAGATTTAAGAGTATAAAAAGTATTTAAAAAAATACATATCCAATAATTAACGAAGTACAAAAAATTTTACTTTGTGTTATAGTTTAATCTAGGGATGCACTGGATAGTGATTTAGCCAGATATTGGTTATCTGGTGTCTCTTTTCCTGCCGGATTTGGATATCCTGACCTGATATTCCTGGATATCTGGCTGTATAGGGTCTGGTGGGGTGAAACGGGGCGGATTTTGTCTATTTTTTAAAATGATGCCATTTGCAAATCCATAAACTTTTTTTTGTACTTTTTTAAAAATTTCTCCTTTACATTTGATTCTTCCCCTTTAATTTAAGCTGCTTCTCATTGAAATTTGTTGTCATTTACAGTGAAAATTGCAATTAAAGTACCTGACCCATTTCACCCCAGGGTGGGGTGAAATGGGTTTTAATGGAGTGAAATGGGTCATAGCAATAGAAACATAGAATAACTAAGAAATTACTACCAAAACACGTACAATAGCTGAAAGAAATTGTTTCCAATGAACCATTTATTTATTTTAACTTATTCAACACCAAAATATTTTGAACTAAAACTCAAAAATATAATTTCCACAACAATCAAATTCTGCTCGTTCAATGTCTTCAGAATTTGACATCTAGAAACAATGTCTGTATCTTCCTACTGAGGGAAGATGTAGTATTTGCCTGAGTTGGCTTTTCGTAGAAAATTGACGTTGTTGTAATCCTGGTCATTGACTTCTGTCAAGTAATCAACAAATTCTTTTGATGATTTCTTGCCCTTGTATTAGACAGGAGCCCACTTCCCAGGTGTTGGTTCTTGCATAAGTAACTCAGATATTTCTTCATCCAAGAGTTGGGTTTCATTCAGTTGCTGCTTCTTAGAAGATGTCCTGGCTCTCGCTTTCGTGAGCAATTCTGGCTTCCTCTTACATAAGTGGCATGCCGACCTTTTTTCAAAATTCCAGGCCCACTCTATGCCAAGAGTGCCACAATTGCATTTTTCAGAATTGGTCTTTATGAAATCTTTAGCAACAATGATTGTATCTTTCTATTAAATGGGAAACCACACTTTGTAAAGCTGAAGCAATACATCTTTCTTCTTCTTCACTTAGCGTTGTACGTCCATCCGAACCTTTTCCACTTAGTGTGTCGGAGACCTATCTCCTCAGTGTTTCTCTTGGCATATTATATTTCCTTGCAGCTGCAGGAATTGCTAAACCACCTTCAACTTCAATTAGTGCAGCCTCTAAATTAGAGTCTGAATATTTCTTTTCCCTTTTTCTTACATACACCCTAGGCATTTTCATTGAATAAATAAAAAATTGAAGTAGGAAAGAGTAGGTACGTAATAGGTTGTAAATATGAATGGCAAGTTTAGCTTTTGAATTCTACACATTAATAATACATACTTTATTTTTGTCACATTTAAAAATCTTCTAAATTTCCATTTAAGACCGACTTATGGATTTTAAAAGTCAATTTACTCTCATTGTGAATTAAAATTTGCTAAGCCTAACTATGCCCCATTTCACCCCACGGCATGAAAATAGCAACAAAAGAAGAAGGAATTGATACTTTTCCTACCTGTTTTTTGCAAATTGTAGATGAAAGTCTGTTCTAACTGATAACACTTGAGAATTTCAAGAGAAAAAAAAATGTATAGCAAGATTTTAAGAAGTTTGTCAGGGTTCCTAAAAATTCGCATGCAACTTGAGAAACAAAATGTCAGTGTAGGGCTCCCAGCAATTTACACAGAAACTTTTTAAAAATCAGAATAGTAGCCAAAAAGCCCCTCATAACTTGTGTAAAGTTTGAGAAAAATTCAGCCAGGCCAAAAATTTTTATTAATAAAAATACACAGCATGACCCATTTCACCCCATGACCCATTTCACCCCACCTGACCCTATTTGGTTTGAGTTATATTTTTGTTTATTTTTTCATATAATATTAATATTGCTTTGAATATTAATATATTCAAAAGAATACATCAAATGTGTTTCATGCATTATTTATTTAAAATTACTGTATTAAATACATTTAAAGATAATTTTAAAAATCTGGACATTTATTGGGTACTTTAATGATTCTACATTCATTTATACAGAATTTTTTTGGCAAAGGTAAAGTTTATGCACAAAATATTTCTTCATATACCCATGGCTTACATGTATATTAGTATTTTTAACTTAAAATTTTGATTTTATGGACCATTGAAACAAATTTTTAAGTGTGTAATACTTGCAAAATATATATTCATTACTAATTGCTTATTTATGCTTATAGCCTTTAATTATGATTTATTTGCCTAAACGTTTAGCAATCATGATAATGTGAGAAAGAAGAAAAAAATTCCAGCTTGTCTAGTTTTAAGAGGAGTTGTTTTCATTGATAAGTGGCTAATTTGAACGTTATGAAAAGAATAAAGGAAAATTTTATTGAACTATTGCAGCATTCAACCAAGAAATAAATCTACTTAAAAATAAACTACTTGAAAACAATTTCCCAAATAATCTCATAAATAATATTTTCTCTAGCATTGCCTTTAATCAACACTTAGCTTCACTGTAACTGTCTAACTGTTCACTAGTATGAATTTCCTGGAGGAAACCATGTGATTGGACTTCAGTTGATGATGTTTTTTGCAGTTTGTTTTTCGGTCGACCTGGAATGTTTTTGACCTTACTTTAATGGATGATCCTTTTATTTATTTTTTATTCATTTGATTGGTTTTGTTTCAATTTTATTTTTGTCGAAAATTTAATTGAGGAATACGGATTTGAGTTTGCATCTGGACACATAGGTAAGACAAAAGAAGTTGCCCAATCCCATTCAAATCAGTGAAATATTCAATAGTTAAAGTTCAAATTAACTTCAAAGGCAGTCATTGCACTATTATGACTTTTATTTCAATGCTGAAAAAACTATCGCTTGAAATCTTTCTTTCTCTCCATGCAAATATTTTTTTATAATGACCTGATTGAAACTGCTATTAATTCTTTTATGCAAATCCTTTTTTGTGGAAAATTTTATTATTTATGTACTGTTGTATCACAAAGTTTTAAATCTGCAAAAAATATATAATTTTACAATGTCTTTTCTTGTTAATGCTGCCATAAAAGCCTTGCAAAATCCACTCTAGTTAATAAGTCACTTCATCGAGTGACTTTGAGTGGGATGCAACAATAAAACTGCGCTATATCAAAGCCACTCCTGAGTTGAAATGTGTACAAAGTTAAAATATTAGTTGCATACTAACCAGAATTAAAACTACTGCTGCATACTGGATTAAAGAACACGTCCTGAATCCTAGCTTCATCTTCACTATCATCTTCGATCTGAGGTACATCACTACCTCTCTGTGCATCATTTTTCATTTCCAAGTACAACTTATAGCATTCATTGCATACTCTAACTTGTTTACTATTTAAAAAATACATATACTTAGAATTCAAATGAGTTGTGCATCTAATGAACAAAGCAAAACATAAAATGCAAGTACCTGCTTGATGCAGAAAACAGCCAATTATTTGAACAGGAATAACAAAAAATTCTTCCACAATGCCGACAGTGATGCTGAAAAGGGAATAAGTTGAAACCATATATCAACACCAGCGTTCAAAATAATTTTATCGGCAATAGTTGCATAGGTTAAGTTCAATACATTTTTAAAGTAATAGTTATATCTACATTCTGACACGCTATATTTTTTTTTTCTGTGAATCCAGGCTAGTTGTTGTTTTGTGCCAGCTAGGCTGGAAATTTGGGGTGTGCTGCTTCACTTTTCCAGCTCTACCATAATTTGATGTGAAGTTCGACTTTCACAGTACACACATGCAATAAGGACCCGTTTATAGGATAGGCAATCATTCACAGCATAACAACACATTCACACAAGGAAGGACAGGAGAAGGAGAGGTATGTTCATGCCTGAGCAGGGATTTGAACCGAGACCTCCCCATCGCAGTCAGACTTCTGAAGGATTCAAATAATGTCATGTAGGTGATTTTTTTAAGTTTGAAACTTTTGCACATCACATATAAAAAATTCCCTTTCATATATCACCAATAAAGTTATAGTTTACATCGCATATAAGTGCATAAAATTAGAAATCAATTCAAAAAAAAAAACAAAGTGTTTTCCTTGACAAACCAATAATGAAAGAGTTGACATAGAAACCAATAATGAAAGAGTTGACATAGGAAAGCATCAGAAAAATTACTGAATAAAAATAAATAAATAATACTATTTTGGAAAATTGAATTATGCTCAGAATTTTAAAGAAATACTGTAGACAAAACTACAAACAAACAGTTTTGGCCCAACATATGAAAAACTCTTTACTTTTCTCCTTCTTTACTACTATTATTCATATTTTTAAATGTATATTTAAAATAGAACAGCCTAAGTATTATACTTTTAATTTGCCAAAACCAAAATGATTTCTTTAATGTGCAGGAAGATAACTGTTGAGAATTAATATCACAATTAATAAAGTAACACATTGAGTTTTAATAATGAATATGTTCACAATCACTAGAAAAATGATGCAACAATCTTGCTACACTGGGGTGTTTTTCAATCATTAGAAGTTATTTTCATAGATTTCCATGTCATTTATGATTTTTACAGACCCATCTTGCATCTGGGGTTGTAATGAAACAGAAGCTAGAGATGGATGAGTCTGTAGCATTTATCATTCTCAAAAAATGATAAAATTTGATCATTTGATACATAGATTGGATATTGTATATGCATTGGATGGAATACAATACAGTAGAGTCTCAAAAACTAGGCCTAAAGTGAACTAACTGAAAAGAGGACAAGTTTGAAAATAGTTATTGAGAATGTGTGCGCATCAGGTTTTTCTGCAGTGGCCCCCACATAAGGGGAGCTAGAGGCAAAGCAATGTAACCTGAGCTGAACAAAATAATGGTTAAAAGTATCTCTGTACACCTATTTCTCGGCTTAGTAAAACTGTAAGGGGCCCTAAGAATGAATGTGTGGCCCATGTTTTCTTCCTTGCCAGAGCATTGCCGGGTTTTCAATTACCGCCGGGGTTTTTTTTTACCAGCGGGGTTACCGCTGAGCCTTCAAGACTCTACTGTATATCTTATTTTCAACTACTTTTAGATAATTTTAGCTAAAAACCAATTTTCAATAGTAAAAGCATTGATTGTGTGCTTCATGTATAATATTACAGGGTGGCGACAGATCAGGGAAAAGTCAGGGAACTTTATTAATCAGGGAAATATCAGGGAATTTTGAAAAAATAACAAAAAATCAGGGAAAATTGATTTTATGAAGAAAAAAAATTTTTTTGCTTTACAAAAATAAGTATTCTAATTCCCTACGCATTTTCCGCCAATTATCTGTTCAAAAAAAAGTGAAATTAATGAGGTGCGATTATACACTGCCGCATATTTGTGCGACTTTTTTCCTCAACGTCAAAGTATTGAATCTTACTTATTAACCACAGGATGAACTTCCTAAGATTGCTTCTATGTCTGTTAGGTTGTTTATTTTACCTAGCTTGAAATTTCCTTTTACACTTTCAATGCTACGTAAAATAAACAACCATACAGGCAAAGAGGAAGCCTTCATTAATGCCTTAGCTCCTTTGCCTTTATTCCATTTTCTCGAAGTAATTAGTGTACTGTAATCACAATTTCAGGAAGAAATCTTTGGTTTTTGAATTAATACTATAAAAGCTTAAATCTTATTACTTCTTCGCGTTTTTAATTTAATTGCTAAAATTGAACTTTCAGTAAAAAAACTTTGTTTTTTGCCGTTATACTATTTGTTGATATAATGCCATTATACTATTTGTTGCAGATTATAAAAAATTTTCTTTTCTTCAGACTTAAGTGATTCTTTAATGTTATAACCAAGTTGTATTCTTTTTTTATATATTTTGAAATTAACTAGTTGCTTTTTTTTCCTTGCATTTCAAAGTTGTTTGTTACAAAAGCAATCTAAGATTTTTTTCGTTACATACTGAAATCATTTGAAATAGAGTTAACTTGTGTACTTAAGTAAATATCTTTATTTTTTATTGTTAAAATGCTGTATTCATTCATTAAAACCTATGTTCTTGATTAGAGAAAAGCTCCCTATGAATGGATATCAAATGGTTTCATCTGTTTTGCATAAATGTGTCAATTAGTTATATAAGAATAACTACATTACTTCTATTCTTTCACTATTACTTGTTATTTTTGCAACAATTATTTTACTGTTTGAAAACTTAGTTCAAAATAATTTCAATTACTTTTTAGTTCTATCATAAATACACATACGTTTTTAAGAGTAATTTTAATAGTTTCTTAAAATTCTTATGCTAAATGATTTCTGGAAGTAAAGTATTTTTTTTTTAAATTTTCTATAATCTTTCCATGTAGAAAAATTTAATATACTGTTTTGTAGCCCCCCCCCCCCCCCAAAAAAAATGACTTGTCATGTATTTTTTTTAAACCATTTTATTAAAAAAGTAGCATCTTTTTAAAATATATCTTTCGTTCAACAACTTTACACAACTTAAAACATTTAAAATACTACATTTTATGCAAACATGCAATGGATTTCAAGTAGAGCAAAGAAAGAAAACCATTATCATTGGCAAGGTAAATCAGGGAAATTTGGTGAACTTAATCAGGGAAAAGTCAGGGAACTTTTTTTCACAGTTCCTGTCACCACCCTGTATTATTTTTGTTATGCTAAGATAATTCAGGATATGTATGACATGAATAGAAGGCACTAGGGTAGGCTTTGCCATTCACACCTTCTCAGCTCCTGCGTGAATATATTACTGAAGAAAAATATGACAAATGCATCATGTTATTTGATATGAAAACTTGTAAAGTTTATACAGTAGCTCATTTCTTTTTAATAAACAGTACAGGCACCTATAATTTGCATTGTTGTCAATTATTGGCATTTGTAACTCTTGCGCGTCACTTCAAAATTTTCCAAGGGAAAGGTTTGTATTCAATGCATTATGCAGGGGAAAAACAACAAAATACGTACAAAAATGCCAAATTTCATAATGTTTCTAAAATCCAGGGTGGTGGAGTGCGGTCTGATTGCTCAAATGATGGGCTTGATGTAACTTCAAATATGCAAAATTTGACACTTTCTAAGCAAATTCTATAGCCACGAACTTATCTGAAGTGACTGATTTGGCTTTGATATGATATTCTTTGAAATCCTAAATGACTCCAAATACTTATTTTATGAAATTAAATTTAAATTCTCAAACACTGGATATATGTATGTAATACCCACCTTTACCCTAAATTAAACTAAACTCTGCTGTGCTCTAAACCCATGGGGGTCAAGACCTACTGTGCCCATCTCAGTCAGCAAAACTGAGGGCTCTGGGGTGCAAGAGCAGAAGTTCCGATCAGATGGTGAGCCGCATGTGGAACACCCAGTGTTTAGTTTCCAAGCATACTTGGTCTTTTTTCATCAATCCACAGAAGGAATGAAAGGCTGAGTCAACTGTGCCGAACCTGGGAATTGAACATGGGTCTGCTGCGTGGTAGCGCGACTGAGCCATTGGGTCCCTTACCATACTTGGGGAGTTTTATGATTTTTATAACTGGCATATAACAAAGTTTGATACTATTTTTTACAACAAAAGGGTGTGTATAAATCGAAAAAATGTATTTATTCCTATTGCACATTCATGATGCTACAGTAAATTTGTTGAGCGATGCCTGTTGGAAACAGTGGATAGAATGATATTTCACCTACATTCATTTAATTTTTTAATATAATTTGATTAAAATATATAATTTATAATTGGCTAAAAAATGTTCACCGTTCTTAAGAGTTCTTATTAAAAAGAAAACGCTATTTACCCTACATTTACAGCAGTAAAAAAGTAGTCTTTCAATTATAAAAATTTAGAGAGAAAAAAATATTTTGAAGATCATAAATTTGAAGTACTTCTAACTAAGAGGCCATTCATCAATTACAAAAAGATGCTTTTGGCAATTTTTGACCCCCCTCCCCTCATGTAAAGGTGTGTAAGATTTTTCACCCCCCCCCCCTATTACGTAAGATTCCATTTCGTTTTTCAAAATAATAAAATAATGAATCTTGCATCAATGGAATCGTTATTAAATTCACACTTATTTATTTCTCCTTTTTGTGTAAACAAATATTTACTAAAAAGTTGGAATTTAGACTGAATGTTTTTTTGGCATTTTTTTGCATATGATGCGATACTAATTAAAAATAAAACATGCCATACATAGTGCAATTCTTTTATTATATTTCACACTATTCATTCTTTATAAAACGAATTTTAAAAAATCTCGTCCTAGTATGTTTTTTACCTTCCAGATGCAAATGAAATATGATTCCTACCAAACCAATTGACCATGCAATTTCTGATATGAAATATCGACTTGGAACATTTTTCGTAAGAGTGTGTTTGACCCCCCTCCCCAAAGTAAGTGTATGTAGAGATTTTTCTAACCCTCCTCCCCCTCAGGACCCTTACATAATTAATGAATGGCCCCTAAAACATTCAGACTTAAGTATTGTCCATTTTTCACTAGAAGGCACTTCGCCCTGCCTCCTCGAACGCAGAGTTCCATTTTACGCGAGGGTGATCCACGTGCTTCTAAATGAGAGAACCAGACAGCATTAACTTGTGCATGAATTTTAATGTGCAAAATTGTCTTAGTGTCCTTTACATCACTTGCTTCGCTTGTCTGTTGTCATTTTAATTATTCTGACATTTTAAAAACTGCTGCTTTTGCAGCAAAATGCTGTGATCCGAATATACCTTCTGTCTAAAACAGTGAAATAGAATCATTGCATATCATGTGACGATGGAGAAGTCAAGTGCTTTCTCATGGAAAACAGACAATATAACATTCTTAAAATATGCATAAGAAAATGAAACTTGGCTTAAAGATAACAGTATTTGCTAGGTTTTTTGAATTAAACTCAGATGACAAGAAATGTTACTTAACAAAATAATGTAAACAAATACTATACCTTTCTAAGCATGAATGAGAAATAGCTTTTACAGCCTAAGCAACTATTTGTTTCATGGTTATTCATCCATCGATCTGATATCTTTGCCTTTTGCATAAAAGCCAATTGATCACTTTTTTTCCACAACATATCTTTTTCTCTAATTAAAACAAGGTTAGAGATAAGAATCTGGCAACTTGCATGCAATATATATGAGCATAAGTTCTTTTTCAAAATATTTCAAGCAAGTAATAAGCTATAAAATTTGTACATGATAAATGAAAATTTACTTAAGACATATTTAAGTCAATTATCAACTAGCAGCAAAGAAAATGTCATATGAATCAAAAGCTAATTAAATGTACTAACATTAATGCAAA
Source organism: Uloborus diversus (assembly GCF_026930045.1). NCBI lineage: Eukaryota > Metazoa > Arthropoda > Arachnida > Araneae > Uloboridae > Uloborus > Uloborus diversus. The sequence continues at coordinate 55,926,788 of NC_072740.1, read as the reverse complement.
TGAAAAGGTCATTTAATTAGAAGCTCAAATACTTCTTCTTTTAAACTAGACTTTTTTTTGGGGGGGGAGAAAAGACTGTTTATTAGCAAATTTGAAAGGCAAGAAATAATTCAGTAAAAAATCAATTGATACTACGGATGATAGTCACTTTAAATTACTAGTAAATACTTAGTCAATTCTTTGTAAATTACTTGTTGTGGGTGCAATTGGCCACAAACATGAGAACATATGAAGAACACTTGAATATAAAATAAAATTCTTTTATTTACAATTTTAAAATATAGATGTCGTACATCCTGCCACCAGCAGGCATGCAAGTGGGAGATCGAATCTAGCAAATAAGCGACTCGCTTTATAATTTTTTTTTTTTTTTTTTTTTTTTTTTTGCGGTTGCCACGCACTCGGTGGCTAAACTTTTCAGTTTAAAGTAAAATTACATGCAAATTCAACTGAATATGCAAAAATAAATCCTCTACATACTAAATACTATTTTGTTTTATAAATGCCAAACATTAACACTTAAGCCATTAGTTCAAAAGCTCTCTAGTACTTTTTAACAATGTTCTCATACTGAGATAGCACTATTTAACTAAACCTTACATGCATATTTTAACTTAACATCATAAAAGAGAATATTTTTAGATTGAAAAATAGCATGTAATTTCTTTATTTATTGAATTCAGAGTTGCACTTAGGAAATATGTGACGAAAAAGAAATTTATACTAAGGGAGTATTTTTTAATAAGTTATATATTTTACTAACCAGAGTGCAGTATGAACTTGTTTTCTCAGAAAAAAAGTTTAGACATTTTTTATATATATTAAGGCTGCTGATTCTTATGGGGGTCTAATTTTTTTGTATCTTTTAAGTTTTTGAGATGAGACATACATGATTGAAATATAGTATATAATGACGTAAGTCTCTTGGTGTATGTGTATCCGACAGGATCCAGAAAGTTTTCATGCACCTTTTAAATATTAGCACTAAATTGGGACTATTTCATACATGGACACCGAATTTAATAAAGGATATGAAAACTAATACGCTATTTAAGATACATTACCAATGACTACCAGAAAGTCTAATAAGTGCTGTATAGCTAACTACCGAGACTATTGAAATATACCATTATATGCTGAATTTCAACAGCGTTTATCTTGAAATCTGAAAAGCTACAAAAAATTAGGCACCCCCCCTGCCCCACCGAATTCAATATGCTCAAACCCTCGATATATATAAGAACCATGTTCAAAAAAAATTTCCTGCAAAAACAAGTTCATGCCATTTCCAAGATAAATACTGTAAAAAACCACTAAAATATAATTTCTCATTACTCTACATGTTCTATCTACCTTTCTACATGATTTTTGCTGTGAAGTTTCTTTGACTGAAGAATCGAATAGCAACTCAAATATTGCAGTTGCTGGATGACTCAATGTTCTTAAACACAATGAACTTGTTCAACTTATCGCACAGACCGATAATATATTGCAAAAAAAGAATTGGGGTTCCAAACACATTAAGTATGCCGAAAGCAGATGCTAATTTTGAAATAAATTCTACAGCAGTAAGAGCACTGCTGTAGTCCCTATTTAAAAAATGATTCTTGTATACAATTATATTTTTTAATCTTACTAAAACCTATATGCATCAGCTTTCTGAATCAAAGTTTCCTAATTAAACACATATTAACAAATGCTTAAATATTTTAATGTTGCTTTATACACTGATTTAAAAGGAGTCAACACTTGAATAGTTTAACTCTGAAACAATCAATGCTTTATGATATAATATTTCTGTAAACAACTGAAAAAAACAACAAGTAAAAATACATTTTTTTTTGAAGAAAATTTTCTGAAATAATTTCAGTTATAGTAAATTTTTTGCCTCAGAATGATTTAAATCTGATACAGTCAATGCTTTATGCTATAATATTTCTGTAAACAACCCAAAAAGTAATTATAAGTAAAAATTAAAAAAGAAACTAAATTTTCTAAAATAATTTCATTTATGGTAAATTATTTCTATTATAAACTTCCTAGTGCAAGAAAATTGTACTTCACAGTGAAAAAAAAAACATTTAAAAAAATTATTTTTGAAAAGAAAAAGCTTCTATTGAAAACAAAAAGACTATATATGCTTGCAGTACTCACACTTGCTGGAAGGAGGGAATCAAACTGAAATACTATGAAAAGTTTAATGATAACTCTTTTTTTTTTTCAAATTCATTCTTAAAATTAAGATAATTCCTGCAATTTAAATTTCTAATTTTTAATGTTCTTTGGAAAAATATGTATTTAATATGATAACAAGTATGTCATTGTCTCATAGCAACAGTAGGAAATCTTAGAGTGATTCTGAGGCTTAGACATCTTGCCGCTGCTTTGAGGCGACGATATGTGTTTAACATCTCACCTTAATATAATCTCTAAATAAGTACACATTATAAAAGGAAAATCCTTACTTTAACAGCTTCACTACTCTTTTTTGAAGTTGCCTTGAATCATTTTGCAAATGAATAATTTCAGATTCCAAAGTGATTTTATCTCTTTCATTATATGATTTCAAATCTTCCAACTGAGCTAATAGAAGATCATTCTTAGAGCGTTCTTCTTCAATATGTGCAATGGACTACAATTAAACAAATACACTTATGTACACATTAAGCTATGAATTTTACAATGTAAGCATTTTTTTTTAAAATTAAGAACAAATGTAAGAATGAAGCAAAGAGAGAAAAAAATAGTTCGAAATATTTTAATGGGTCAAAGATTCAGTTTTCAATGTCATTTTAACAACATTAATAAACAATATATTATTAAAGATTATACCTTTTCAAGATCTTCACATAAAGCTGTACATTCTTCATCTCGTGATTCAAGAGATGTCTGAAGATCCTGAAGCTAAAATAAAATGATTAAGTTTTCTTTAAAAGGGTATTTTCTCTCTTTTTTAATAGTTAAGTTCATTTACAAGAATGGAAAGCATATGAAAATATGGCAAAAAATAAATAAAATATCGATAACCAGATACTGTTTGAGCAAACAGCTGGGGCAAACTTTAGGTATCCCATAAACTGTATGGGCAAACTGGTTAAGGATTAAGCTTTCTAAAACCGGTAATAGCTTATAAAAAAGTGGTAATTACATATCTTTAATTTAGAAAATGCTTAGCTATAATTAACATTTGATTATTTTTATGATAATATGGCAAAAGTAAAACAAAATAAAAAAAAGGGTGGGCATTGTGATAGGATGAAAAATATATGTAAGACATTACAGTAAAGAACCTTTTATCCGAGAAACCAGAAAACCGGCAACTTTTTCCCGATTTTTCCTGCCATTTTTTAAAAATAAGCATTTTTGTCAATTTTCGAAAAAATAAGCATTTTTTTTTAATACAAAAAAGAAGATGAATAATTTCTTAATAAACACCATATTACCCAAGTTAAGTATAACTCAGGAAAATGTTTGCAAACAACAACTTCAAGTGGTTATCCTTTATGCTGAGCAAAATTTCAGAAATATTTTCTTGATAAAATGTACATTAGTAAATCTGAAATTTTCGTCTTTTATTTTAACTGAAAGCTAAGGAAATGAATATTGTCGCATTAATTTCTAAACAATTTCTTAGAAATTCTAATCTAATGCAGTATTTTATTGAATGGCTTATAATTTAAGGCGTTTAGCGTAAGTGACGTCGCAAAAGTGCGGGAAAAGCCGAAACCCAGGTCCGCGAATTTTCTGGATAGTTAGTTGATATTAATGAAATGCAAAAGCATTAGTTATCAATAACTACCGTAATCGCAAACACAAAACCTTTATATATATATATATATATATATATATATATATATATATATATATATATATATATATATATATATATATATATATATATATATATAATATTAAAAAAACGCGATCATGAAAGCGAATTCTTTTTTACACTATAGTAGAAAAATCACACATTTAGGTTTAAAAACTTATTTTTTGATCTTCCCTCCATTTTCTTTTGTTTTAAAACATCGAAAAGTGGTGGATTTTTTTTTCTCCAAACAGTATTATGAATAACTTAAGTTTTTTGGTGTTTAAATTATTCTCTCACAATTAGATTTTTAATATTTCAATATTTAAAGGCATTTCTGAACTGTTTTCTTCTTATTTTAATATGCATAACTATTTATTAAAGATTTACAAAGAATCGGCCAATAGCGTGTTTTAGTGATCCAGAAAACTGGGAAATTCAGATATCCGGGATAGCGATGGTCCCGAACTTCCCAGATAATTGGTTCTCTACTGGTTGGAGGAATTTTATAGATGTATATTTTGTCTACTGTCACAGAACTTTTATAGTAGTTATTCAACCAATTTTTTTAGTCCCCGTCCGTTCTGCTGCTTCGAAATATTTGAAACACACCTTTAAAAGCTTCCCAGGTGTTTTTCTCTTTTCTTCCAAAATGTTTATGAAACACACTGATCTTCATAATTGTGCATATTTGAGATTATGATTTGCGATTTGAGATTGTGAGAAATTGAGATTTGTGCATAAGGCCGTTAAAAATTCTCTCCTTAATCTTAACTTCAAAAAACTTAGAAATTCTCCACTAAAGTATTAGAAAACTATCTCTGTTCACAGCTTTCACAAAGTTCTTCATTATTTCCAGCAGAATGAACATGGGTAGGTCTCCTAGAGGCTCATTTTGGACACACTTCTCTCCTCAGAAATTAAACTTCTTGAAGTCCATTTGTATATTGTGCATTGAGATTTATTATCCCAACCAAGAGTCAAAGTTTAAAAGATAGTAAGTTCCACGGGAGATGCTTCTGTCTGTCAGAAAACAAAGAGCATTAGTGAGATTTCACTACCCCAGTTAGCTCTGTATGTATAAAACTAGAGATATTCTCAACTTTTTATGGTGATTTTTATGTTTAGCAAGACAAAATACTTCAAAAGAACAGTTGGAACCCAGTTTAACAAATTTCTATTTAACGAATTTCACGATTCAGCGAATTTTTCTTTTCCCCCCGACAAAAACGAAGGCAAAACCCCCTATTTACTGAATAATAAACCCCGAAATAACGAATTATTTTAACAATTGAAATTTTTTCTGCTAATTTGAAGCAGTAAATATTGGATTGTGTTCTACATGATACATCTATCTTGTCCGAAGCAGAAAAAGACTTTTCTGGGAATTAGCTATTTCTGACAGGCGACTGGGCAACCAATGAATAGCGATTCTGATGAAAAAAGCGTTAATGAAACTTCCATCAAAACTGTTGATTTTTCTAATGCTTTACATGGCCGGGAAACTAAAAACATATCTCATACAGCAGGCTGTACATGACACAGTATTTTCTTTTCTCCCTGAAGTCGAAAGAAAACTATTTCGAGTCAAATATCAAGGAAATTGTCAAACATCTACTACTCAATACTTTAAAATTTCAAATTAACTAGTGTGTAATAAGTCGTGAAATTCTGAACAGAAAGTGTAGACTTTCTTCTTTTGAATAATTAAGCACAGTTGCTTATTAGGGCTTTTAGATAAATTAAGTTATTTTTTTCCTCACCGATATTATGAATAACCCCGATTTAACATATAAAAGTTTTGGTCCCAATGAATTCGTTATATCGGGGTCCGACTGTAACTGTTTTTGAGCGGGATGCATTTCTAGTGCCTGATAGTGTTATTTAACAAGCTTACTTTAAAATTTTAAAAAGCAAGAATTTTTTTTCTTGAATAAAATTTTTAGTTAAAGATTAGGCATTATGTTTAAAATATTTAAGTAATATCACTTTTTTATGTTTTATAACGTACTTCTTCCCATTGGTGCTCCCTTTCATTCTCACGCTCTGTGCGGATTTCTGTCAATGCTTCCTCTAGGGCAAGAATCAGTTGCTCTTGATCAGTAACTTTTTGCTTCATATTTTCTAATCCAGCATTTTGTTCACGAAACTCCTAGAAAAATAATAATAAATATAATTATTGTTAAGGGTAATTCACTGATAGGTTTTTTTTTATTTTTCAAAACTAAAAACAATTAAAAAGTCAAATTTATTGAATAATCTTAGATACAATACAAAAAATACCATACTTGACAATTATTTTTTGAACATAATTTCTTTCAATCGTTGGCCATAACTGCGGTTAACATTATCTATTCTGAAGTTTAAGTTTTCAATGAAGCCTTTGAATGTTTCGAGTGGCATTTGGTCAATGCCTTGAGTAATAGTGGTCTTCAATGCCTCAATTGCAGCCTTCTTATTCTTATAGACTTTTGATTTCAGGTAACCCGAAATAAAAAAATACCTTGCCTTACATTCAGTGAAATCGTGGCAAAATTGCGAGAATAATTCAGTGACAGCTCATTTTACGATTCGTACCAGTGAATTTGCCACCTTGGTCATATGACAGGACACCTATATGCTTTTCCTTCTAGGTTGCTCAAAATCAAATGTGCACAAGAATAAGCGGGCTACAATTGACACTTTGGAGACCAACATTACTCGAGTCATTGGCCGAACACCACTTGAAATGCTGCAACTTGTCATTGAAAATTGGAAATTCAGAATAGATCCTATTAACTGCAGTTACAGGAAACTATTTGAAAGGAATTATATTCAAAACATAAATGTCAGGAATGGATCTTTTGTATTTTAATCTTCAACTAGCAGTACCCGCTGGGGATACCTGTGCTAAGAAGTCAAAGGAAATCTGTTGAACAAAAAAACTCCATGCCCCTGCCCCCTTCTGATGTGAAATGATCATTTTTCTTTAACAACAATGCGTACACACCATTTCAAAAGACCTATTAAAGTATCTTTGGAATTTAAAACTATTCGCCAAAACACATAAAAGTATTAACAGTAGCTTAAAACTCAAAATTATCCTTCAACTACATAGTTCATTGCTTAACGCGCCAAGCAAGCACGCTACCGTAACCCTGCCCTTTAGCGAGTGAAGCAGTTTTTCTCCTGTAATTTAAAGTGTTTCGCCAAATAAACAATGCTATAATAAAAACGTTATAAAGAACAATCACAATTGAATAATACGACAGATCAAATTATTTACTTAGATAAGTAATTATCTTCAACTATAAGAACAAAAACAAATGTTGAAGAAATAAATAAAACAAAACCCAATAGAAAAATTCTACAAAATCAAATTATGTATACCTCTTTCTCTCTCTCTCTGAACATCAAAAAAAAAACGCATTCAAAAATCTGTATACTGATCACAACAGCGAAGCATGGGCATGGTTCCTAGCAGCTATCAACACTATCGGCTAGCACCCTCTCTAAGAGTTAACTTACCTCTTAGATTTATTGAATATATTACATACCTTTCAAAAACCAAACTAGCCCAAACAGCAGTTACAATGATCACATACTACTTTAAAAAAAACTACGGATATCTTGCTGAACAGCCTGTTTTATAGAATGTTCATCAAAAAAATGTTCACATTTATTTAGTCCACTAAACACTTCATGAGGAACATTTTCCACAAATTGCAGGCCACGACGTATTGTTTCAAATGCTTCTCGCATTTCATTTTTTGATGGTTTGGTTATGTTTGCATACTCAATTTCTTCTATTTCTTCGATTTCCTTTTCAGTGCCAGTAATTGAACTTAATATATCTTCGTCTGTAGGATAGTCAGCAACAATCAACGTATCATTAACGGTCAGGAATTAATTAAGATGAATGCCATCTGTGATATGCCCTTGGGAGTGCAAAGTTTCCCATGATTGTTGGATGTGCGGGAACACGTCTTGCTCTTCAATTTCTGGCAAAATATCGAACCCAGCTTTTGCGAAACAGTTTCTTATTGCGAAACAGTTGACATTTGATTCTAAAACGTCATTTTCCCACACTTTGGCTAACTCTGCCACACATATCCTCAGATCAATCGCCTTAAGTAAATTTGTCTCTTCATTTTCCAATGTCCAGATGAGTCGTCGAAGAATGCATTTTTGGTAATGAAGTTTCAGGTTTTTTATGACACCCTGGTCCATTGGTTGTAATTTTGAAGTGGTGTTCGCGGGAAGAAAAAGCAAATTCACATTTGACAGTTTTGAAGGGGATGGGCAGGGCAATTGTCTACAAGCAAAGCAATTTTTCTGTTTTGATCGCGCATTTTTCTGTCCAATTTTGAAATCCACTCTTCAAAAATGTCACTGGTCATCCATGACCTCTTATTGGATCGGTAGTCAACCTCTAAAGATGTTACATTTTTGAACACTCTTGGATTCTTACTCTTGCCTTTGACTGATAAACGAAGTTTCTCTTTGCCACTCATGTTAGCACCAACAAGTACAGTTATTCTGTCTTTGCTGCTTTTGCCACCGTGACAGTCATTTTCTTTTAAAGTTAAAGTTTTGTTAGGTAAACACTTGTAAAACAGTTCCATTTCATCAACGTTGAAAATATTATCGGGCTGATAATCTTTCAGGATTTTTTTCAACTCATTGTTTCTCCAGCCATCACAAACTGCGTCATCCACACTTCTGCTTTCTCCAGAAAGAATCTTTTCTTTGATTGCATGCCTTTTCTTAAATTTGTCGAGCCACCCAGAACTGGCTTGAAATTCATCACATCCAAAATGCTTTGCATATTCCAACGCCTTTTCTTTGATGAGTGGACCAGATATTGGCAAATTTTGGTCTCGAACAACCTTGATCCACTTCAAGACGGCCTCATTCACAGTTTCATAGCTGCATGTTTTTGAACCTTTTCTATTGGGCTCAATATTTTCATATGATTTCATTACAACATTTCGGTTTCTTATGATAGTTGATACAGTGCTTGGGGGAATACCAAATTTAACAGAAATGTCTTTTTTTTTCATACACAATCTACGTCCTTCAACAAATCCACTTTATCTACAACACTAAGAGATTTTCTTTTCAACATTGTAATTGAGAAGGAAAACAAAATCAAATTGAATTGGCAAAGCACTAGTTAGAACAATTTTCACTGAAACTAAGCAATAAACATGGAGAGAGGAATCACCATCAGACAAAAGGGATAGCAATAAACTGGTTTTTCAATACGAGAGTTCACAACCAAAATTCAAAAACAAGTAGGGGTGGGTGGGAGTCCGGTGCAATTTCACAATGGAGAAACATCGTGTTTGTCCACCCCAGGGGTCCACCTTTCAACTCCAGCTGATTGTGGGGTTTTCAGTGACCTTTTCTGACCTTCTCTTTTCCCCAGACTTTCATTTTTCACCAGGTAAATTTCTAAAATGAGGAAAAATCTCCATTAGGCCTCAAAAAAAAATTTCGATGTATGGAGATTTTTTCGATATATAGAAACAATTTTTCTATGTAATGAACATGCAGATTGCCAAAATTTCGATATATAGAAAATTTCGATATATGGAAGTTCGATATATGGAGGTCCGACTGTAATTAAAATAAAAAACAAATTAATACAAAAATTTAAATAAATGAACTTAAAAAATCCCCTCCCCAAAAATTTGGATGGCGACAACTTGGGCCAACCCCCCCCCCCCCCCCTGTGGGCACCCCTGGTCCAGAGTATGTCCCTAACATTTGCATCTCTAGCTCAATATACCAACCTGCAAAACTTATTTTTTAGACAGATAAAGAGATTGAAGTTCAAAGTATTACTTTTAAAGCTCTTTCATATTTCAGTGCTTCAGTGTTGAGTTGAAATTGAAGAGCTGCTACTTCATTTTCTCTAGAAGCTTTAATTAATAATAATTGCTGAGAGGTATTATCTAATTCAGTAGAAATTATAAGAACTTTCTTTTCTAATTCTTCAACTTTCTGTTGTAAAATGCTTTTTTCTTGTTCTAAACTGATAATATGTTCTTGAAAGTCAGGTGAAGCCAATGAGACACTAAACGAATGAAAAAAAAAACGATAATGAGCATTCTTATGTCACATTGAAAAAAAATCAACTACATCCACACCAGTACTAGAAATGAATAATAGATAATACAAATAAACATAAAAAGTGATTCAAATGTACCTGAAAACTCAAAATTGGTTCAAAGCATCAAGGAGATGCATCTCTAGTTGACAAGAATGGTCAATTATACTAATGGTTAGACACAATTTTAATAAGAAATCTTAATAAAAATCCAATTAATATATATGGATATTTTAGAATTTGTCATTCTGAAGCATCTTAGATCAATAATTGGTTTTCCACACAAAAAACAGGAAAATAAACAAGAATGGCTAGTGGAATGAATGCTTACTTAAAATGATTCTACAACTCAGCTTCATCTCAAATTCATAATTAAATGTTTAAAATAATAATAATAAAAAAAAGTCATAGGAGATGTGAATTCACTTATAATATACATCAAGATACACAGATATACCTATGTATAATTAATTCTGTTTTCAGGGGGTCACTTTTTGTGTGCTAATCTGATTCTTTCATTAAGTCAGTGTCAAAAATTTAAGACAAATTTTTTTTAAAAAAACACTAAAATAAAGATTAATTTTAATAAAAATTGATATTAAAATTATTCCTTTGAGTTCCTTGATGAGACAAAAACATACATTGTTAAAAGTACACAAATTTCACTAAAGTAGTTTGTAGCCACATCATCTTCATTAGATCATAATTCATTTCCATATAAAAATTATTTAAAACAAATTAAATAATAAAAATTAATTCCACAGCATTTTCTTCAGAATTCTAGTTTAAACAAAATAGTAAATATATCAGCTTTATTGTCGCAGCTTGCATGCACTAGAAATATCTAAAAAATTCAAATAATTATCAAATACTACAAATGGCATTTTGCTTTTAAGCTATAAGGTTGGGTATTTCATATTTTATCTATTTTGTAATTGAATGCATATAGGCTAAACTGATTTTAAAGGAAAAGCATCATTTAAATATAATTTATAATTTACTGAAGTTGGGCCTATTGGCTGCCAATTTAATATAATCTAATAATGATATTTAAGTACGAAGCAAATGAATAAATTAAAATAAAAAAACTTAAGGAAAAAAATAAAAAGGTGTTTTTGTTTAATTGCAACTAATTAATTGAGGTATATATACTTTTCACCCATACACCTTAACTTCTAGGATGTAGTCTTATGATTACCATGGAATGCACCATGGCCCATATGGAAAGTTAGTCAAGTGATCATAATAATCATCAAAAATCTATACTTTGAACTGAAAATTGAGTCAAGTGAAATAACTTTGTTACCTATTATTGACTGTTTTTTAATAAGTGGTTTGCATTTAAATCAATTGGAAACTTATTTAAGAGTAATAATCCATTCAATAATACTCAAGTGCCAATAATCAATTTATGTATAAGAATTTTAAACTTCATTTATTTTACAAATGAAAATTTCAACCGTTACTTTTTGAAAATTCAAAGACTAAATAAAAATTTATTAAATGAAATATTTTCAATGAAAGAAATTTATCTGACACATTTGTTATTGGTACAAAAATTTGTTAAAATAAAAATTACCAGTTTAAGTTTTCCAAAATAATATATTAGAAATCCTTCAGTCAGTTTACATAATGGGATTAAATTATTAAACTCACCTATTTTCATCAGAATTCAAGTCTCTATCTTGTATTTTGAGATGCTTGATACTTTTTTCCAAATCTTTCTTTCGAATTATCAATGAATCTACTTCAGTCAAGGACTTAGACAAATCTTCTAGGTTGTTATTCTCAGTATCAGACAACAATAAGTTAGTGGAACTATATGCAGCTTCTGAAAGAGGAATGTAACTCTCCTGATCAAATGCACACAAAACTTCATTATCGGTATCAGATTCCAAATTAATTTCCTCAGGTGATGGATGTTTACTTTTGTATCCTTCTATGCAATCCAATGCAGAAGAACATTTATCAATTGGAAAGTCTTCACTTTTTTCTATTCCTCTCACAGAAACAGAAGCTATAAATGAACTAGAATCTGAATTTAAACTTCCAATGTTGGAAGAAAAAACAGGGCTGTTCGTAAAATTATCAGAATCAATAATATCTTCACTTATTTCTTCACCTGAACTATCTACTAAAGCCTCATCTACATCCTCACAATGGTTCAGACTTGAAAAGCAATTAGAATCACATGTAGTTTCAGTTTTGCCAATAGTTTTACACATGGCTTCTAATCGATTATCAATATCTTCTCTTTTTTTAGAGCCTTGTAAAAGATTTGAGTATAAAAGCTGGCACTGTTCCTCTAAAATTTCTAAACGACTTTTCTTAGTGGGAGGATCAAATAAGTTTTTACTGTCACAGTCTGGCAAAAGTACCTTGTCATTCTCTTCAACAGAACTAATTTCAATTAGTGAATTTGTCCGCAAATTATTTTGCTCATCAATGCTTTTGTCATCATCAAATCCACTTTCTTCACTTGTTTGCTTATGTCTAAGAACAAACTCTTTTCTTAAATTTTTCCATTCAACTTCAGATTTAGAATTCTTTATTCTAACAAGATTCCAGTCTTCTCTAGTAGTTTCAAGCTGCTTTTTTAACACCGTTAACAATTTCCTTTTTTCTTGTAAATCATACTTCAAAATACCTTCTGTTGACTGAAGCTTTTTATGCTGCTCTTTTAGGACTGAAACAAGATGCTGAGCTTCTTCAATTTCTCTTGTTATACCTCTCAAATGCAGTCCATGAGCTTGAACTTTAGATATTAAATTATTATTTAACTCTGTTGTTGAGTCCAAACCAATTTGTAGCTCATTAATTTTTGCATTAAGATCACTTAACTTGCTTAGAGAGTCTTTAAATGTATTTAAAATGGAACAAGATGAATCGTTTGAACTTGTCTCAGGATACAAAGAATTGCAAAAATTTTCAAATGATAAGTCAATATCTGTAAGAGATGAAATAACATTAGATTTTCTCTCGTCATACATTTTGAGAAAACCATAAGACCGAAGCAAATTATATAATTTGAGCATGTTTGCATGTAAATTTTTATTTGAATCTAATGATGAATTTATCTTTTCTAACAAACGAGATATTATCATACATTGGTGAGATGCAAAAGTTTCTAAACTGATATATTTTTTTTCAGAAGAGCTCTTATTTTCATTAAAATGATAAAAGTCACACAAAAGAGCATTTTCTAATGAATTCCTAACAGTTTTTAAATGAGAAAAATATGAACTTAAATTTGATTCTTTCAAAAAACTCGGTACAGAATCAATAAGTTTCTTCATTTCAAGTAAAGCATTATATGTAGTTTCAGGAAAAAGACTTCTAGCAGCAACAATGTTAGATTCATCACAGTTACTCGCAATGAAACTTTGATTTGTAGAAGCATGTTTTGAACTCACACAACTTTCAGACATAAAATGAACATCATTTGATATTTCTCTTCGCTTATTTTCTTCATGATCTGCAAAACATAATGTAGAAACACATACATTTGGAGAAACAAAACTAACATCTGAAAGACTAGAATATTTACGAACTTTTTCTTTAGAATATTCATTACCAACACCAAATAAACAACAGTCAGAAGCTGATCGTCTCAAGTGCTTGCGTTTTTTCCACGACAACTTATTTTCAAACAGTATATTACAACTAGACTTCAGTTTAGCAATTGATTCCACTCCTGCATTTAATTTTTCTGTTTCCGTTTGAAATTCATTAATATTATTTAAACTTGCGATACAATTTTCTTGCATAACTGTACAACTCTTTTCAGGATAGGAATGAGGCATAATTCTATTCAAAGATACCTAAGAACACAAAAGGAAACATTTTAGCAAAAAAAGTTTGAAATTAATTTCCAGTGAAAAACATGCGCCTAAAATGTAAGCAAACTTACACATGCATAAATTAACATACAATAAAGACAAGAATACCGATAAAGAAAAAAAAAAAAAACCTTAATTTTTTTTAGTAACATTCAGTACATATATAAAATACAATTTATGCTACACATTTTAATACCAATATAGACAGTGTCTGCAATGCAGATAAGTTTGAAAAGGAAAGTTGATTGATTACAACTCTGAAACAGTGAGGGTAAACACAAAATCAATAGTGTAGCACATATTTGATGAAACTTATATTAAAAAAACATCCTAGACTATAACTTTTGGGATAATTCTTGAACGCAAATCTCTTTTATGTTAACAAAGCTTTTAAACAGAAGGAAAAATCCAAGATTTATCCTAAATTACCTTTTTTAATTTGTTGCTCAATTATAAGTTTACCAATAATCTACCTACCCCCTCTGCCCCCCCAAAAAAATTTAAAAAAAAATCTTTTTGAGATTAATTGTTCCAACTTCGGTACAATAAAATTGGGATTGGTTATAATATCTTTTAGAAAGTTTGCGCCTACAACTCAAGTTTTTATTGCGATTTTTCAATGCTCTGAATTGGTTCAAGTTGGATTTGTTTTCATGATAAAATATAAGAATTGATTGCCCTGATACATATGATATAATATATTTGACCCTGAGCAGTTCATGGACAATTATTTAAGCATTTAAATTTACAAGTACATCAGCAGAAAGGTATTTTTTTAAAGACAACAAAATGTGATTATCTAATGCCAAAACTGCCTTAAGAGGATCTAGTAAATATGAGGGACGCTTGGAAAGTAAGTTCCGTTTTGAAATAAAAAAGAATAAGTACAAATAAAACAAAGAAGTTTATTGCACAGTAACCTATCCCCTTCCACTAATCCAGCTATAGGGTGAGTGAGGTTTTGGGTGACCAAACTCGTATTTACACCGGTCCCAGCCCGGGTATAGGGAGAGGGTTTTGTAATGGTATAGCATCCATATATGGGTCATTCTCCAGAAAACGCAACTTTTGATCTCAAATATTTTTCAATTTCGAAACCTTTTGTTTTTTTTTTTTTTTCACTCTCACAAGACAGTGTTACCTACTAGAAATAACCATAAACAATGGCCCAGCTGAGTTCCAACTATTTTACTCATAAATTAAAAAAAATAAAAAATGCCGTGTTCAAGAAAATAAAAAAAAGAAAAAGAAAAAACTTTTAATATTTAAAAATCAAGACCAATTTAATATCAAAGTAGTAATTTTGTTAATTGTGCAACAATCAGCTATTTTAATGATTAGTGGGAACATAATATTAAGCTCTCTTAATTAACGTACGGCTTAATTAGTAGTTCCAAAAGTATGTTAAAAAAATAGTAAATTTGAGGATATACTGGCAATTTATAACTTCGGTAGAACGTCTATTATTGATGTATTTCCCCTCCATCATTTATTTTCAGCTCAGAAATAATGACATTGACAAGGTCTGTCACAGAGGTGAGATTCATGGAGGTGAGGAATTTTCCTTTAATATAGGCCTAATAGATACATTTTTCAGGGAAAATTTTTTTTTCTTTGTTGCTACAATCTGCACATGTTAAGCATATGAAAACATGTTCACTTCTTTTTATACATTAATTTACATTTCTGAAATTCAAGTTCACGGAGGTGAGAAGTCAGAGTAACCACACTAAGTTTTTAAAGTAAAAACTATATATCTTCTTGTTTTTCAACAAAAAAATTCACAACTTTTTTAATAGCTGAAAACAAGCAAGCGGGCCCCTTGTATCATAGGAAATAAAATGTGATGCCATTACTGCCACCTGCTGATGAGAAATGGCATTTTGTGTTTGAGTAACGGAGGTGAGAATTTATTGTGTGATGCAATTCCTTGTCCAATGAAAACGAACTAAAACACAATATTGAAAAATTAAATATACTTAAACAATTAGTATTTGAGACACTTGTGAAAGGAATCATAAATAAATAAGTAAATACTTTTAATTAAACAAGTTATTAAGCAACCAAACACTCACATAAGGTGTGTGACATGCCACAGAGGTGAGAATTCACATGCTGTGAACCAAAAATATACTAAAATAAAAATTATTATTAAAGAATTGTTTGTAGGTATAAATAGAAATCTTTTTCATTAAATGAAAAATCATTGTTGAATGAATTGTTCCCTAACGTTTTTACTGTAAAAGGTGTGTGACAGAAAAGTTAAACTTTTTGAAGAATGACCCATACGTAAAACGTCCACCCTTTATGCAGGGCCGCTGAGAGGAGGAGCAGCAGGGGTAAAATCCCTGGGGACTGGGCACCTTCTCGAAAAGGAAAAAAAAAATTTCAGAGTATATGCTGCCAACTAAACTTCTTTTCAGTGTTAGAAAAGCAAAAAATCTCTCATTCAACATTTTGGCCCATAATTCAACATCTGCATGTTCACAGAATCAAGTGCTTGCAGACCAGTTCCTTAGGGGGCTATCTTGCAGAGACGTTTCCATTGGGAAGGGAAACGACCAATAGTGGGACCACCATTACAAACAGCATGCACTCCTTTCGTCGTGTGCTTTCCTCCTTTTACCCGGGCCCGGAACACGGTTGGGTGAGGTCATGCTGGTAGGGGTTCCCAACCTATGGGTTGCGACCCCCAAGCATTTATTTTGAGATTGCGACATTATCCCTACATTTAAAAATATATCACTGCATAGTTTTAAAATTAAAATACACAGGGGAAAACAGCATTTTTGAATAGTATCAATACTTGAGCACAGTGGCAAATCCAGGAGTTTAGCTATAGGATTGCAGCAACCCAGCCCCCCTATACTAGAGTATCTGATCCCGCAACATCCTCTAAGGTTATCTTTCATTTTGGTTTACAGACTTCATTCCCTTCAAATTTCCACGAAAGAGTCCCGAATTCACCTCCCTTTAACATTATTTAAAATCGTCAAAAATTCCGTTTTAGGAACATCAATATCGAATAATTTCTGTGAGAGATTCTCTAAATACCAGCCCTTATCCTGAAATTGCATTTTTAAGAATTAATTTTGAGGCTATTTGGGAAAGCGTCCTGAACCTCATTCCATCTCCTAACTTCATCAAAAAATAGCCAAGAAATGGGTTTCTAGGATTTTAAAATCCAAAAACAATTTCAGAGGAGTGCCAACTGTCCTCTTCACATAATTACAGATCATATAAATCATTTTAGGACTTAAATTTCAAAAGAAATTCTGGGTGAAGGTTCTCCAAACATTTCTTGTCATCAAAGATAATTTACTATTCTGTTTTTGGGACTTAAATTTCCAAAAAATTCCTTGAGAGTACCCCCAATCCTCTCTCCCTCCACATCAAAAACACTCATTTAAAATTTTGTTTTTAGATTTTCAATTCTAAAAGAGTTCCGGCAGAGAGGCTCCAAATCCAAACCTCCCTCCTAGCGTTTACAACGAGGGCTAATAATTGCATTTTTAGGACCTCACATTCAAAAAATTTTCGGGGAAATTATGCCTGAACCTCTTCTGTTTCCAAAACTTTAACAAAGGTGGTTTACCACGTAGCATTTTTATGATATTTCATTTCCATTTTTGAAAAATTAGAGAGCATCCAACGATTTTTCTCTCCCCCCCCCCCCCCCCCCCCCCCCCCCGCCTCTTTGCTCTCATTAAAAATAATCAAAAACTTCATTTTTAAAACTATTTTTTCGAGAAATTTCAAAGGAAGAGTACGAGCTTTAACCCTTCACAAAAGTCCCTGAAACTCTCCTCCTCCTAACAATATCAGTGTTTGTGTTAACTGCAATTTTAGAACTAACATTTTCAGGGGGAGTAGGATCTTTGCAAATGTTACACTTATGACTGTAAAATCATATTGTTATTTCTCTTTCCTCGCTCAACACAATTCAATAAATTTGATTGTGCAATACTAGTTAATGACATTCCCCCCTCCAAATAAAAATCTAGACCCTCTCTCTGTCTTGCTATACACATTTAAAACAAAAATTGAATGACTTCAAGAGTTTTGAAAGTGGTGAGCAGAGCTTCCCCTATGGTTGCATTTTTCGCAAAATGCAAAAATACTATCTTGATTAAGCAAATAATGCAAAGTATTTTCGCTTTTTAGCTGAAATAAAAATATTTAATTCATTAAAAAAAGAAACTGCATGATCCGAGAGAAGAAGCAAGCAGAACGATAGTCAACTTAAATATTTTTTAAATCTCAGCTAAGATGTTTAAATTACTGTCAAGTTTAACAATACCTAGTCTTAATGAACATTATGTCCCACCAATAAATGCATTATTGGGAGAAGGGGACTTGCAACATTTTAAAACCAAACATGTGTTTTTATAATTGTATGCATACAATCCAAGATTCTTTATTTTATATTTAAAAAAAAACAGCTATTGTATGTATTTCGTTAAAGATGTCATAAAGGAAATTTGAATTGAATTTTCAACAGGAGGTGAAGTACACTAAGGCCTTTTGAAAGATGGGAACGTGTCCGCCACATTTACGCATTTTGCTAAACCTTTTCCCTCAATTTTATCTGCTATGCTATAGAACTTTTGAACTCAGCTTAAATCCTGGTGGCGAGATGTTTTTTTAACAATAGAGTGGTTCGGTTTGTTTTTTGTTTTTTTTTTAATTATTTAACCAGCTTTTTCATATTTTTTACAAAGAAAAACTACCAAATATATTTCCATTTCTCCACTGCACACTGACTGATGGTATGACGCCTAGGATTACCATGAAGCAGATGCTGTGGTATAGAAGGCGCACTGGAGATTAAATGTAAATAAGAGGTAAGGGCAGTGAACAGGATTTTTTTTAGTGGTTGAAGGGGGGCCTGCAAGTCAGTATTTTGCCCCAGGCCCAGTTGAGCTCTCAGTGGCCCTGACTTTACGGATGCTTGGTCAGATCTGTATCTGTTCAGTGGCTGTTGGGGTGCAACACTGAGTAGGCGATGGGTGCCACAGGACCAAATTGATATCTGAATCCCCAACGTCTAGAGTCCTCCCGCCCTCCCCCGTAAGTGGTTTTGCGCTGTTTCCGAAGGGAGAGAGGGACCTCCGGCTTAACAGTCAGACCATGAGATGCCCTAAATGGTGGTGCAGGGCAGGGGTTCCTCATTGTGCATTCTCCTTCAACAGTTTTTCCTCATACCTCTTGTGATTTTCCAGGCACTTTTAATAGCGTGGTACAAGTATCTATGGACTCCCTTCATAGAATGTTGAGCCCCTGTGTAATCAACCATGAGACAACATGTTATTTCTGCTTATTTTTGCTGTTGTACTAATGACTGCCAAGGGAAGACTTCAGATGGCAAAACAAATGGAAGTCGCTAGGAGCAAGGATAGGGTTGCGTGGAGGATGGTCAAAAATGTCACAGTCAAACGACTTCTACTGTGCTTTGTAGGATTATATCGTCGCCTCAGAGGCGAGTAAGATATCTTAGTGTTATTTCAGGATTAGATATCTTACTGTTGCTCTGAGGCAACGATATGCAGGTATGGATATCTGTGCTATTTTTTTTTTTTTTTCACTTCAGTATCCATGTATCAAACCTCAATTTACAGCAGGATTCACCAATAGAGACTGCTTCTTGGCCTGTAGGGTTGTTCATTTTACGCAACCTGAATTTTTCTATTATGCATTTCAGAATAAGCAAAATAAACAACCCTAGAGGCAAAGAGGAAACGGTCTCCATTTGTTTTCACCATTTGTACTGACCACTGACCTAGCACCTTTATTTTTGCTCTTTCTCTTAATGTAATTAGTGTACTATAATCATAATTTCAAGAAAAAATCTTTATTTTTCAAATTAGTTTTGGTTATACATCTAAAAATTATTACTTCAAGTTTTAATTTAGTCACTAAAATTATATTATAAATGGAAGCTAACTTTGTTTTTTTTTTTTTTTTTTTTTTGCCTCTGTTCATCCGCAGATTGAACAAAGATTACACTACCCAACACCAAAAATGCATCAGGCACAAACACAGCTGTATCCGAAGTATTTTGTGTTACTCAACGTGAAAATCACCATACAAAACTGAGATTTGCTCGTTTTCAAATGCAGAGCCAACAGAGGCAGTGAAATCACACTAATGTTCTTTTTTTCCCTGGTAGAAAGAAGCACCTTTCATGGGACTGACCATCTTTTAAACTTTGACTCATGTGTGAGATAGAAAATCTCACTACATAACCCACAAATAAACAGCAAGAAATTTGAACTCCGGGAAGAGAAATGGCCAAAGTGAGCCTCTAGAAGTTCCACCAATATCTGCTTCCACCCATGCTTCTTCTGCTGGGAATAATGAAGGACTTCATGAAAGCTCTGAATAGAGATGGTTTTTCAATACTTTAGAGAGAAATTAGTAAGATATTTTTATTAAGCAAATTTTATGTAAAAAGCGTTTATAAATTTTATTTTTCTTTTGTACATTATCACACTTAAAATTTAGTTTTTTCACAAAAGTACTAGTTGTTTCTGAAAATTGTATGAATTTCAAATTTACACAGAATATACAATCCCCTTTTTTTTTTTGCGTTTTAGTGGGGGGGGGGGTGACATCACAAATTACCGCCCCGGGTGTCACCCATGCTAGGTACGCCACTGACGTAGGTAATTTTTTTTTCCTTTTTTTTTTCTTTTTGTCTTCTTTTGCTATAAAATCCTCCTCCCCCCTTTTTTCCTAAATTCTTTATTTATTACCTACTGTCAATATTCAATTTCAATTGAATTCAATTTGTAAGAAAATTTATTTTCCTTTATTGAAATTTGATAATGATTAACTAATTACAAAACAGTAGAAAGGCTGGTAATTTCTGGGGAGTTGTTTCTAAAATTTGATTTTCCATTTCGCCAACATCAAAATTAGCAGTATTATATAAATACTGTATTCGATTATACTGTAAGCATTTGTAAATTGGCTGCTATATAATATGATGCATTTCAAGGAAAAGAGAATGCTTCAAAATGCTCCTTTTTTCTTTTCTTCTTCAATTTAGGATCTTTCCTTTGGGTTGAACTTTAAAGTTCTTTATCAGCTGAAGAGAAATAATGATTGAAAAATTTATTCCTTTTACGAATATTTTTCAATATACATTTACAGAAGCAGAGTATTTATTTATTTTAAACTGCTCTTGTAACCAAGATTGCTGTTTTGACTTTTTAATCTTGAAAATAAAGATAGAATTGTGTAATCATAGGTACAAGTTGCTTGTTTTGAAAAAAAAAAAAAATCTAGAAAAGTACTGTTTTGAGGATATCTTAAGATTGGGTCTTGGAAAACAATACCTAGAAAAAATGGAATTTGAAAACCGGAATATTGAAGAAGTAATACTTTTTATTTAGCATATGCTTATTTAATTATAATTTTAAAGGAGAAGAGAAAAAAAAAATCTGGAACATGTCTTTGAAACTGAGATTGTTGTTATAATTGCAACTGGAGCGGGGGGAGAGTTGGTTTTCACATTACTAATCCTAATATGGAAGATTATATATTCTGTTATGTCTGCTCCCATCCCCAAAAGCTCAATTAGCACAACAAACCTTTTACATTTTGTAGGGGTGCCCCTCCCCCCGAATATCCGGAAGACTCCCCCTCCAAAAGCAAGAGCCCCCCAAATAAAAAAATACCCCTCAAGCCCCTTTAAAAATTTCAATGGCGCAGTCAGTGCCATTCCCTAACCCCCCCCCCCCCTACATTTTAGTGTTTTTTTTATTCAATTTGAATTAGCAGATTTTTTCATCAAGACTTTTGGATGCCTCTAAACGTTTCGCACCCTGCACTTCATTAGACACGGCAACAACATAATATTCAATCCACGATTACGAACTATTTATATTTTTTCATCTGCATTTATGACGGTTAAGATTTTTTTTTTAGTATCATTATTTTTTTTAAGTTATTATTATTATTTCGATTATACAGTAAACTCCCGATTATCCGCGGAATTGGGTGGCACAAGTGCCGCGGATAATAAAAATCGCGGATAACCGCAAAAAGACTAAAATGGGGGACAAATCAGGTAAAAATTGTCCTATCTCAAATTCTTAACTGTATTGATGCATAACACTTTCTGCAAACAGTGAAAATATATATAGAGTACAGTACAAATGTTTTGCATTTTTGCACAACCGAACTTAACAAGCAAGTGTATGTACGATGAAGAACGCACAATAATAATAATAATAATAATAATAATAATAATAATAATAAAATTAAATCAAATCAATCAATCAAGCAAAAGCAACTGAGAGTAAATGTATAATTTTTCAAAAAAAAAAAAAAAAAAAACTAGCCACTGGTATTCGCTTTTTACTGCGAAAATACATGTTCGTGATTGTTGATTGATTCGCGGATAATCCGCCCCGCGGATAAACCGCTCGCGGATAATCGGGAGTCTACTGTAGTTTCTTGGGAAAAATATATTTCATATAAGACATTCTTACTAATATAGATGGTGTTATATAGTAAATCAACAAAATTTACGGATAATTTTTATCAAATTTATGTATTGGCTGTTTTAACCTCTTCGATTTTTGTTTTAGACACTGTAATATTGAAATATGCAAAAAATACGACTTACTTTTTGCCATTCGACTAAGCTTTTTGCACTGGAGCCCTCTGCCATTTTTCCTTTGTGTACTATTTTTTAAAATCCTCAGAGAATTAATTTTTAAGAACATCTGGATTTGCTTCAAGAAAATCTAAAATTATTTCGGTGTGATTCTTTGTAACGTAAAATGTATTCTTTGAAGAATAGCCATTAGCGTGCCAGTCGTCAAAGTTCGCGCTTTTCCGTGCAAGGATTAAACAAAACAAAACTAGCTGCACTGAAAGGACATTGGTTGGAGAAGTCACGTGTACCTCCTGGCCGACCAAACTAATCGAGAAAATCGGCGCCTCTTCGAGAGACAGCTGCGAGCTGTTCAGAATTCAACGTTGCGAGATTTTTTCGACAACATCGATCACGTGACGGGAAATCTCGAAGTCGAAACGTAAGTAGTTTGGAATGACCACCCTGGTCCTCCCTTCATGCTTGGATGGTTTTACCTATGCCATCTAATTGAATTGCACCTTATAATTGAAAGAGAGAAATTTTGACTCATTACAGGAGCTAAGTAACAGGGAATGCATAGCTTTGAAGACAAAATAAATTAATATAGAGACAAAAAAAAAAAAAAAAAGATTTGATCTCTTTGAGCTTTTTACAGAGAATCAAAGTAAACATTAAGTACCTTAAATTAAGAAGAAATGATACAAAATTATACTAATGCAGTAGAATAATTTCGTAACGCTGGATTATAAAGCACAATTTTCTATAAAATGCACAACTTTTCAGAAATAAACAATAAGTCAAAAAACATGTACTCTATTTTGCCTTTTCAACATTTTTTTTTGCAAAATTAAAATTTTGAAAGCTTTTAATTTCACAATATTATTTCAAAGCTTTTAAATGATAGTTAGTATTCACAAGAAATAAGTGCCAGATTGTTGTTGTCATGCAGCTGTTATGCAAGCCATGAAGCTGGTGAAAGTGCATGATGATTCACTTTCTTTCAATTATGAAACATATTATTTGTGAATGATACTACATGCTAAATTGCAGTTTGTGCTTTAATACTAATTGCAGTAAAAAACTTTTTCTAGTGCCCAAACATATTCATGTATTTCAAATATTATTTTTTAAAGTTTGAAATTATCTATATAACGCCAAAACCTGTATAATGCACATGCTCTGGTTCAAAAATGTGTGTTATTAGGATCTTCTTGTGTATTAGACAATACTGAAAGACTTAAAAATTAATGAAGTATTATAATAATTTACATGCACAATATGTTTTAAAATCATGGGACACACAGGGGAAAAATGAAAGAAAAAAAGCGAAGTTAAAGCTTCAATAAAAAAGACATACCAGGTCTGCAGAATCTTTACAGTTGTTAATGGTCAATTTACTTAATTGTGACTGCAAAGATTCATTTTCTATCACCAAGTTATCAAACGTTTTCTTCAACTCTGAATTTTCCTTTGCAAGAAAATCGTTCTTCTTCATCAAAGATTTATTTTGATCAGAGAGTTCTTGATTTGTTTCATGTAATTTGCTATTTTCTTCTTTAATCTAAAAAAAGGTACACATTTGCACTCATTAAATACCTATGCCCAAAATAATTTTTTAATATAAAAGCATTCAATTAAAAAGTTACACACCAAAAAGTATGGCACTAAATTAAAAGCATTTATAAAAACTTCCAAAACTTTCCTAAACAAACAGAAAAAAAAATTCAAAAATGTAGCAATAAGCTAAATAAATAAATTACATTTTTTCATGTCAAATTTATTTGCAAATAACTTTTTAAATATAAATTTTAGAGATACCAATTTTTAAAAAATACTATTTCTTCTAACTTATATACTATTTCTTCTAACACTCCTAAAAACAGATTAATTTAGCAAAATATCATTAAATTTTTAGGCAATTTCTATTTGATTATTTAATACCTTTGATTTCTTCACTTTCTCAAGACATATTTGAAAAATGAAAATATTTTTCAACAATAATGCATAAAATATACACAAATAAAATCTAAGAATGGCATTGACCAACATAAATGTCATTAATGATTCATTTTAGAGTTTAAATAATCAATGTTTGCTCAATTACTTGAAAAAGTTCAAATTACATTAGTCATGCTTAAAAAGTCTGCACTTTCCACAGAAATATTAGTTTTAAAAAAATCAAATAATAAAAGGCCTTTCAAACTAAAAAAATCTAAACCCTTCTAAACTTAAAGAATAGAGTACTGTATTTATTTCAAAATCTTTGATCTTGATCTTTGGCTTTGAAATAAAATAAATAAGAACTATGTAGTTAGCACAATAAGAAAAATTCTAAAGTATGCATTTGGCAGTTAGCATAGTAAGAAACGAGCTGATGTGTGCATCACATGACTTCCTATTACCCCAATTTAATGTCATTTCCCCATTACTGGCAATTTTAATGTGATTCAATAGTTTACTCTCTAAATATCACCAACAGTGGCTAAATTGAAATCCGATTTTTAAAAAAAAAATCCACCAAATTTGTTGCCAATTTGGTGACAAAACTTGGCGAACAAAAGACTGGCGATATATCGCCAAGTGTCCGCCAAATTATAACACCACTTGAGTTTACATCGAAATTAACAATGATTTCTCCCCAAAAAAGGGCAAAAGACCCCTTAGGAGCATCCGGATGCAACCAAAAAGAGAGGTGCACAACTAGACCCCACTAGGAGTCTAAGTACCAAATTTCAACTTTCTAGGACATTCCGCTCTTGAGTTATGCGACATACATACACATATACACACATACATACGTACATACAGACATCACGACAAAACTTGTTGTAATTAACTCGGGGATCGTCAAAATGGATATTTCGGGAGTCTGTATGTTCCGAGGCATATATCCACGTGTGGTCGGGTTGAAAAATAAATTCAACATTCATTCGGGGGTGAGCAAAATGGAAATTAAGGCCGATTTTTAGGGAACATTTTTTTTGCAAATACAATACTCCCTTTTTTGTAAAAGGAAGTAAAAATTAAAAGTAATCATTGGGCAGATAGCCACAATGCATGTTTAGGGCAGATTTAAAAACTCCTTTGTATAGGCATATTTGTGCCAAAAAAACATTAAATGTGTCAGTGTACAACATTATTTAACGATGTATTTTTATATTTAGAGTGAATGAACATGAATAATTACTACATGCAGCTTTACTACATGTTGCTAAAACTACAGCAGTTTCATTACATGCTACTAAAAATTATCCACACAGTTTTACAGGTAACTAAGTTTGGTGAATTTAAAGCTGATTACACAAAATATTTTTTTTTTTTTTTTTTGATGATTATGAGTAGATCCTCATTTTATGCAAGGGTTACGTTTTACAAAAATGTCGTGTAAACCAAAACCACACAAATTAAGACTCAATAGAGTTTAATAATAGAGTTTAAATAGGAGTTAGGTTCCACAGATAAAAAAAGCATCATTCTAGTGATAAATAAATAATTCGTTTAATATGTACTTATTTTGATACATATGTACAACGTGTATAAAGAAAACACAAATTAACTGTTTTTTTTAAAAAGACCTGATTGTAATATTCTTTTGGGAGTCATTAGTTATTTTTCTCTCTAGTTCTTTGTAGGGCATGAACACATTCATGATCACTTGCGGCACTTCCATGACAAGATTTTCCTTCACTAACATATTAAAAAGACATTTGCCATTGTCAAGGAATGTCCATAAATTTCCAATGTGAAAGGTTTTGTTTGTGCGTCATTGATATCCTTATTCTCATTGGTTTTGGCCTCCTTTGTCACCTTTAAAAGCACTTCTTCAAGCGAGTTCAGAATTTTCTGAGTTCAATAACTTTACTTCTGAAAAGAACCAAGGAACCAATCGCAAAAATATGTCTTTAGTGGCCCAAGATTGCTTATTAGCAAGCAAAAATGATGCTTGTTAGTACATGTTATCTGCAATCCCAAAAGCGTTGATTTTGAAGGAAGGGAAAACTTTTATCTGTTTACAATGCTGCATTCGTGTAAAATTAAAACTCATTCATGTAAAACAAAATAAAGAGATCAAATCTTATGCTGTGTAAAATAAACCTGCACAAAATGAATACTATATATTTATAAACCTACACAGATATTACACTAAAAGTTTTTCAAAAAACAAGATTTGTGAAAGGTCATGAGTTTTATATTGTATTCTTTTTGGATACCAGATACATTTAGGGGGGAAAAAAACTTTCTAACTAAAAAATGGGGGAATTTTTTTTTTTTTTAATGAAGCAAAAATATTCCTGTTTTAAAAAAGTTAAAAGCAAAATTAAAATAACTTGCTTTGGCTCTTGAAGCAGTGCCATGTTAGCTATAATTTCTTCTGAGCACTGCTTCTTTTAATAAGCAAATTTAAGATCATCATACCTTCTTAAAATCAAAAATAATTCAAATTCTTAAAACCAAAATTATTGTAGCTTCAAATAATAATAGCAGTTAGCTCGCAAATACTTGCCACTGAAACTGACAGAGTATCATCATCTTTCTCTTGAAGTGATGCAGCATCAGATCCGTCACCATAAAGTATACTCTCATTCTGCACAGATAACATATTTACATGTAGTAATGAAAATATCAATCAATTTTAATAAGTATTTTTAAATATGTAAAGATAAATAAACAAACCTGTGATGAAAAACTAAACAGACTAGATGAACTGTGTTTTCTATCAAGCAATGTATTATTTTCATGAGCAACAAAATGTTTCCTGAAAACAGTGAGAGCAATTACTATTTTCAAAAAATATGTACTTCTACAGTCAATTATTCCAAATTCTGTTAAAAACTCAGGACACTTAATATTAAAAAGAACAAAATTCTTCAGTTATTTTATTAAAAATTTGTTTTCTAATGGATTTATAGGAAAAAAAATTCTTTATTTAACAGAAAATTGATCATATTTAAATCAATTAACATGCATCAACTTATTTTGTAGTACGTTACCGCCCTAAAGCCAGGGCTAAGGGCAGAAATACCTAAAATACACCACCAGCTCAGTTATTCCATCCGAGGACTGCAGTTTCGCGCTTTTTAGCACTCATCAGCCCGGAATAGGAATTACATGAGCTGGAGGCGAAAAACCTCTTAAGGGAGCCAAGACAGCCAAACAAACTAGTAGCTAATGCAGAATTAGCAAACCAGATGAGTGACTGCAGCAATGGTGCAGTTCAACTCAAAGATTGATGGCAAAGCAATGGTATTTTGTAGTAAGTTACCGCCCTAAAGCCAGGGCTAAGGCAGAAATACTTAAAATACACCAGCAGCTCAGTTATTAAATCCGAGGACTGCAGTTTCGTGCTTTTTAGCACTCATCAGCCCGGAATAAGAATCACATGAGGTGGAGGCGAAAAACCTCTTAAGGGAGCCAAGAGAGTCAAACAAACTGGTACCTAATGCAGAATATTTTTTTGCTAATCCTGGCTCTCTTGGCTCCCTTAAGAGGTTTTTCGCCTTCAGCTCATGTGATTCCTAATTCCGGGCTGATGAGTACTAAAAAGCACGAAACTGTAGTCCTCAGATGGAACAAATGAGCTGGTGGTGTATTTTAAGTATTTCTGCCTTAGCCCTGGCTTTAGGGCGGTAACTTACTACAAAATACCATTACTTTGCCATCAATCTTTGAGTTGAACCACACCATTGCTGCGGTCGCTCATCTGGTTTGCTAATTCTGCATTACCTACTAGTTTGTTTGGCTCTCTTGGCTCCCTTAAGAGGTTTTTCGCCTCCAGCTCATGTGATTCCTATTCTTTGCTGATGAGTGCTAAAAAGCACAAAACTGCAGTCCTCGGATGGAATAACTGAGCTGGTGGTGTATTTTAAGTATTTCTGCTTTAGCCCTGGCTTTAAGGCGGTAATTTACTACAAAATACCATTGCTTTGCCATCAATCCTTGAGTTGAACCGCACCATTACTGCAGTCGCTCATCTGGTTTGCTAATTCTGCATTAGCTACTAGTTTGTTTGGCTCTCTTGGCTCCCTTAAGAGATTTTTCGCCTCCAGCTCATGTGATTTCTATTCCGGGTTGATGAGTGCTAAATAGCACGAAACTGCAGTCCTTGGATGGAATAACTGAGCTGGTGGTGTATTTTAAGTATGCATCAACTTAGTTTGATATAAAAGTTAACTAGAAGACTAGAAACTCCCCAGACACAAATTGGACTAAAAACTTATCACATATTCTTGAGGATTGTTCTAGTAAAATTTAGAGCACAATAAAGAAGCATATGCTTAAGATTGTAACAAAAAGGTGGTTTGATAAAAAAAAAAGGGTACAGATCAAGTTCAATTCAGAATAAGATACTTAAATGCATTCTAGACATCATTTCTGCTAAAAACGGACATATTTTCCATTAATTTTATGATTATCAATGTATTTGAAGGTTTGTACATAAAATTTTTGAACTTTGTATCAATTAATTTGCTCAGTTCTGTGTATTTAATCTACACCACTTTGTTTAGCTACTTTAGATTTAAAATGCATAGAGCCATGATCTTCTTTGAGCAGCTTTTGTGGCCTTATTCATGAATCCATCTAAGATCAACAGCATACTTGTTATATAAAAGAGAAAAAATTATGCATAACATACAAATATTATTTTTTCTCAAACTATATGAGCCATTTTCTTTGGAAGTGTTGTGAGCCTATTTCATATTATACAGAGATAAACAAAAGGTTTGCACTGAAATGGTTTGAAAAATATTGGTGTACATTAATAAAGTACTCGATGCTTTTAAATATGAAATTGATTTAGGTTTATAATGGATCATTCATATAATGTTAGTAAAAGGAACTGCACTTTGGAAAACCTCAAATGGATTTACTTTTACCATAGTGTTTACTTTTACTATATAAAAAAAAAACACTTTACTTTTACCATAAATGTGAAAGTCATATATTTATGAAACATTAAATATGGGATTATCATTGAATCAAAGCATCATAAAAATGAAGCGTTTGCTAAATATATGTAAAAAGACATGTTTTAATTATATTTATAAAAAAATTTTATTTAAGCATTTCTTCAGATAATGTCTCATCTAAAGTACTTTTATAACTTTACATTGCTGTATGTTATTTTCAATTTTTATCATTATGACAAAGCTTTTCAAACAAAATATTTATGTCATTAACAAGTTGCAAAATATATAAAAAATGAACAAGAGAAATTATGTAGTATAATTTTTAAAATATATATGTCTTTTGCAGAAAGTCGACTTACATCACTTTAAAAAAAAAAAAAGAAAAAAAAAATCTGTAATTTTTTTCAAATAAGAAAATTTATGTAGACAGAATAAGGAAAATTTGAGCTTTCTTTTTTTTTCTGGCTAACCATTATTTGATATAAGATTCGTAACAAAGTGCTTTCATTATTATAAGTACCTAACCTTTTGTCAGAAATGAACTAACTCCACTTTCAAAGAAAATGGCTCATTTGTTACTGAAATAGCCTGTATAAATTTACATACCTGAACTTGTTGGTTTTATGACTAAATGAATTAAATTGAATACCAATAAAAAAAAGTATATCATTTAGCTGAACATACTTTGCCAAGTTGCCAAGTTTAAAGACACAATCAATTGTAAAGACTTTTATGTAAATAAAAAAGGAATGTCATTCCACAGTATTCAATGTTATTTACAGGACATTTCACAGTCAAATTTCAAAACATTTGTATTTTTTTCACTGTGAAAATACAAAAAACAAAAGTTTTCAATGTTTCAAAACTTTGCTTTCAGAGAAAAAATACAAATATTTTAAAATTCTGCTGTGACATGTCCCATACATGACAATGAATACTCTGGAATGTCACAATACAAGAAAAATGTTCCTGAGAATAAATTGTCCAAAGTAAGATACAGAAATTTAATAAGAGAAAAGCATTGTTAAAATTTCAAAACGTAAGAGCATACCTTGCAAATGAAGGCCAAGAAACATCTAGCTCCATGTGCCGAGCTGTAAGGTCGAAGTTCAAATCATTCAGATCATACACAGATGTTAAAAATGGAGACCATAGCTTCTTTTGAGCATGAAAAGATTTTTCTGGATAGTAGTCTCTGAAAAAGAACAAAAGTGAATTTTGAAGAACAAAAACTATTTCAAATACTAACGAAAACATTTTATTTATTTCTTTTTTTTACAGGTGAGAAATAAGTAAGAAAAAAATAAAGGTAAAAAAACATAAATTATGTTATGAGGTACCCCCCTCCCCAAGCCTTTTTAAGGGAACCCCATACATGGCCACTTTTGAAAATTCAGTCTGACGAAATGGAATTCCGAATATTTTTGTCAGTGTCTAGTGGGGCCATAAATTTATCCCTTTTCAGCTTTATTAAACTACAGCTCTAAAATAATTTAAAATATTTGCAATTTTTATTGAAAGTAGCTACAGTTGGTTATAAGCTTCATTTTGAACAAAAAAGGGTACCTAATAATTACTTCTTTAGTTTTGTTATTATGATCATTTTCTTCCATGGTGTGGCATAAAATGAATGTAGATTGAGGAAATGAAATAAATTTTAAAAGTTAATAAAATTTGATGAATTGAGAAACAAAAACAAACACATTATTAAACATTTTTATGCATAATTTCATAATTTAAATCGAGTACAATCAATTTTTTTTATTTCTCTACGACTGAATACTGACTCATCCAGAATTTAGATAGATAATTTTACTTTAATGTGCGGGGTGTGTTGAGTGTAGCGGTATCCATTAGCAGCAGACAAATGATCAAGGCTTGCAAGTATATTACGACACATTTATTAACACGTACACACACACATGCGGCCGTAGCGGTTCAAGCTTTCCTAAGAACTGACTATATAGAGTGACCAAGTTACGGTTACAGTTACACATACAAATACGATTGCGATTAACAAATATAAATACATAACATTCCTCCCTCCTAAGTTTTATAGTCTTTAAACCATTCTGGTGGACGCCTGTTTTTAACAGGCCTCTGAGACTGTGGGCCAGGACCGGGGCTGCTTACAGTCACTGTGCCAGGAAGATAATCAGCCAAAGACTGCACTGGGCTGTTGTCAACATCATCTACTAAAGGAGGAGAGTCCTGAGAAGAACCTGAAGATTGAGCTCGCACTGGTGATTTCTGTAGAATTTCTGAGTCGATTTCATCGGAATTATCAGAAATATCTGACTGAGAAGTCGGAACAACTCGGCTCTTTAGTTGATCAACGTGTCTTCACTAGACCATGCCCTCATCCATTTGTACTAGGTATGTAGTCATACCAACAACTTCAGTAATTGTAGCTGGAACCCACTCCCCATGCGGCAGGAATCCTAGTGTATAAACAGTTTTAAAGGGAGCAAACATTCTTACCCTTGTGTGATTATTTAAGCTGTCACGTTCTTGTTTAGTGTTAATGGCTTCTGTTAAGTCAGGATGCAAATTTGTCAAGACAAGTTTTTACTCTTCGATTCATCAGCAGCTCTGCAAGACAGAGACATGCCTGTTGTAGAATTTGGTGTCGTGTGTTGAGACAATAAGAATGCTGCAAGTCTCTATTCCCATTTCCCGGAAATAATTCTTTTAAGGCATTCTTAATCGCCTGCGCCACGCGTTCTGCCTGTCCATTTAAAGATTGAATAAAATCTTGCATTGATAAATAAAAAAAAAATTTCAACTATTTCAGAACTAGGAATAATTATCTCTTCATTTTGATTTGCATCTAAAAGTGTTTGCCACAGCCTTAATATACTTCTACGTGTAAAACTTTCATAGTTCTAAGAAGATTAAGAATTAATTCTACTTCATACCAGGCACTGGTGCAGTTAGAATTTAACTTCTGTTGGTGAAGGTTTGGCCAAAACAGTCATTAGATTGATATAAACTGCAGTATTAGGATAAACAATGTGTTATATCCTAGGGTTCTGGGTGGTTTACCCTAAAAACTCCACTTGTCATGCCCCTGGCACCAGCCTGGTGAGGCATGGCAAAGGGAGAATATAATTGATCACAACCGACATGCTCACTAATGTCTGGTGTCACCAGGCATTAGTTAGCATGTCTGTTGTGACCAGTTATATTGCATACATTATTATTTATGTTTGATGTGTCAATATTTGTTATCAGCGTACAAACACTTTGTCATTGAAAATCCCCCACAAGTAAAGGAATATACCGAGCTTTTTCTTTCATAGACGCCATTTTCAGTTTCTGACTAAGCGATCCCCTACATCACTTTGATAACTACCGAATTTAGCAAGGAAGAAATCTTTTCGGATTAAGCATCAAAATGAAAACTAGAAATATTTATGAATCTGAAATATTTTTTTTAAATAAATTTTCTTTACTTGTGCAAGACCCTATAAACAATCTGCGTTTAGAATTTATCCACCAATGGATAAACAATGGTACATTTAAAGGTAAAAAAGTCATTTTCTGTGAACGAAATTTGGCAGCCAAAAGTTTCAAGCAACTTCCTCTTATCATGCTTTATTAATACCCAAATACCAGCCAACACTTCGTCTGGAAGAGTGGTTATGGTGTGTTTCCACTTTGAACCTAATTTTTGATAATTCTTTCCTAAAGCATTTTCTGATTTGCAGCATTTCTTTCTTGCCACAGTCATCAAAGGATAGCAAGCTTTTCTCTTTTCCTGTATTTCAAACTCTTCTTTAAGACTTGCAGTAAACATAATTTTCAGCACTACTCATGCTTTCCTGTACACATTTTTGTATTACTTTCAAATTTCTGAAGGCAATTTTTGTTTCACTAGAGGTTAGTGAAAAAATTGTTGAAAAATTGCCAAAAATAAATAACTTTTTTTGAAACAGCAGAAAGTAATTTCTTTAAAATGTAATAGAGTTTCTACAAGTTTTTAAGTCTCAAAGAAAGTCTTTCAAAATTTGCAATAGTTTGTTTTTATACTTCAACAGCTGTAAGAAGTTAAAGAAGCAGATAAAATAGTCTAGATGTTCAAGATAAAACATATGAATAAGATAAAACATATGATTGTGTTGAAATATCGTCAGCTGTCAATTTAAATTCCAGATACAAGGTAGAGCAATATGCAATTACTTTCAAGTTAGAAACTAAAGCAAATAATCCACTAAATTGTCATTGAATCATAAATTATTGTACACACTCTTTAACAAAAAAAAACCGACGCACCAAGAAGGAGTGATCCGATTGAGACGAAACTTGGTGGGTAGGAAGACAATGCACAGAATAGAAAATGATTAAATTCTCAGAACAATTAAATAATTTATATCAGAGTTACAGTAACAAGTTCAATAAGGTATTAACCCGCCTCTAGCCAGGATACAAGCTGAAACACAGCGTGGCAAACACCGATAAAGCTTTCGGAGGGTGTCCTGCAGTATTTCCAGCCAAATTCGCTCCAATTGTCGGACAAGGTTATCAACATTCCTTGCCACATGCAATTGCCATCCATCACATCCCAGACATGCTCGATGGGAGAGAGATCTGGCAGGTCACGGAAGTGTTTAACAAGCTTGCAGACAGTTCATAGCAACACGTGCCGTATGTTATCTGTTCTGTATGTTATCATTGTCCTGCTGAAAACCAGCCGAGGGTACTGCAAAAGGAACAGCAGCAAAACAGGTCTTAGGATGTCGTCGATGTACCACTGTGCAGTAAGTGTACCTCTAATTACGACCAAAGGGGTCCAGTTATCAAAGGAAATGGCACCCCAGACCATAATGCCTTGTTGAGGGCCAGTGTGGCGTGCAAAAGTGAAACCAGGATCCCCTTTCTGCCCTGGGTGTCTCCAAACACGTCTTCGATGATCGTTATGACAC
This sequence comes from Uloborus diversus, assembly GCF_026930045.1. NCBI lineage: Eukaryota > Metazoa > Arthropoda > Arachnida > Araneae > Uloboridae > Uloborus > Uloborus diversus. The sequence continues at coordinate 55,892,606 of NC_072740.1, read as the reverse complement.
AGTTGGAAGCGGGATTTGCCGCTAAAGACTATACGTCCCCAGTCGGCACCATTCCAACCTGATCAAGCCATGCACCACTGTAATCTGGCTCGGCAGTGTATAGGCGTCAGTGGTAGGTGGCATAACGGTCGGCACGACCGTAGATTTCGTTGCCCCAACTGTCTGTAAATGGTCATGATCGACACTGGTGGTTGGGTTGAACGTCTGATGGTTCATAGAGGTGAAGAAAGCGCTGTAACAGCTGATCGGACAATCACTCTGTCATCACGATCTGTCGTGATCCTAGGTCCACCGCTACCATCCTGACGGTGAACTCTGCCATTTTCCACCCATCCTTGCCAGCATCTTCGAATCACTGCATCTCTTCAACTCAAATGACGAGCGCTTCTTTGATTTGACCAACCGGCCTCTTTCAATCCAATGATATGACCTCTTTTAAACTCTGACAGTTGCACGTAATGAGCACGAACCATGCGGCGATTCCTTTTTAAGTTGTTGAAAGTTAATCTGAGTCACAATCAAACTGAAAGTTTTAACAACTGTTGAAGAACTGCTCTTTATATACATCTGCTGGATGCGCAGTTTCGATGTGCTGAAGATCAAACTATTCATTCATTAAACACCAAATTTTAATCATTTGTATATCTGGTCTAAACACTCATGCATACAAAATTTCAAAGCAATCGGATGATTACTTCTTGGTGCGTCGATTTTTTTGTTATAGAGTGTATATCCCTGCTATATGTTTGTCTTTTACAACAATAATTATTTCTCTAATTATTTTTCTGAAAATGTTATTAAAAATATGTTGAAGAAAATATTTTAAATAGTTTTTGGTTTGTTGCTTTCATTTGAAATGGTGTTTAAATCTGTAGTTGTTTATTAAAAAAATGTAACGAGTTATTATTTTTTTATTTGTATAAATACAAAATATTTTTTAATTGAAGATTCTTTGTTAAATAACAAATAAACAGTTTCATGGGTTTTTTAAATTAGTAATATTATTTCTATCATGTAACGCAATAAAATGATAAACCTATATAAAAACTGACCATTACATGGAAGATGCATATACAGGTTTATTAACTTTATGTGGCACTCTTTACTACTAGCTAATTTAAATGAGGCCTCTAATTGTAAAAAGGCTTCCCACCACGGTTATAGATTAATATTATTTCCAACAGTTCCTTTCATTTTTTACATCTCAATAAACAGTTGTGGTTATCAAGTTAGTAAATTTGAAAGTTGACTCTACACATGAATACATGCACACACATATTGGATGATCAATAGATGAGTACTTAGAGAAATTTACCTAGTAATCTTTTCAGACATAAGACATGCTTGCAAAGTATCAGCAAGACACTTCTGCATCAAACAAAATCTGATAAAAGCTCTTCCTTTCCCAAGAGAAGTTTTTAACTGAAAATTTCAAATGCAATTGGTTAGGATACAGTTTTCATTATTTTAGCTGAGATATAAACATTATGATATAATATCAAAACACAGAACTATGTTTACCTATGTTATGCAGCAGTCATAAGCAGGGCTGGTTATAGTAGCTCTGCTGCCCGAGGCGATATTGACAAGTGCCCCCCCTCCCCCCCGGAAATTATTATGGGAATGGATAATAATAATAATAATAATGAAAGTAATATAATACTATATTAATAAAATAAAAATAATAGTAAAGTGCTTGAAATTAAAGTGAGTTTCTAGTTAAATTCCAAACTGAGTTTAGCATATTCACAAGCACTGGTACACACTTTAAATTATCCTTTTTAACATTAAAGTACGGTAAACACGGGCTACTTTGGCTCTAGGGTCCTTCTTTGGGCCCAAATTGAGAAAAAGATACAACGTTCTTTGTCAACCTCCAAGAAGCAATTTTTGAACATATTTTGACATAACCCGCTAGAGAGCATTCCCAGGCACTCAGTTATGTATACCAAGCAGTTCAATAGCTCAAGAAGCAACACTAGTGGTTCTGTGTTTCTTGTGCTAACATCAGTCTTCATAATCTCTCAAACTTTTACAAGTAGAAACAGTTCTACACCAGTAAAGAGTTTGTTAAGTGCCTATTTATGAACACTAGTCAATACTTTATGTAGTAGTATAGTTGTACTTATCATTTCTGTTAAGGTTTTTTCTTTAAAACTTCACAATAGCAACATATCTCCTAACCTAAAAATTACAACCTATTTCGGCCTAGCATAAAAACTTGAAAAAATCCGTCAGAGAGATTTGGAAAAGAAAAGAAAAGCTAAAAGTAAACCGTTAAACAGGAAAAACCTGGAATTCTCATCAACAGAAAAAGAGAGCGATTACAGACTCTATTCATCAGGGCTCAGTTACATGGCGTTAATTATGGAAGGTGAAGAGGAACTGAAAGCTGTAGCAGGTTTAGAAAAGGTTGACCCAGTTGCATCTACTTCTTACAAATTTCTTTAAATGTGTTGGAAAGTTGACGGAATTTTGTTATTGTAGAATGGAATGGGCTCAGGTTTCCAGAGATGGCTGTTGATGCTAGAGAAGAAAGAGCTATTGTTGAGAGAGAAAATGGAATGCACCAGCAAGTTTTGAATTTGTTTGAAGGTTCAAACAATTTTTTGCTGCTAAATTTCAAATATTCATATTTTGGGGCTTGATTCCTTCTTCAAACTACCAAATCAATTAATGATCCATTGTTTTATGAATGTGTTCTGTTTATAAAATTATTCAATCTCCAAAACTAAGGAAAAGATGATTGTTCTCTGTCGGTAATTTCCGAAACAATAAGTAGATATGTACACACATTAAAAAAATAAATAAATAATTTTCCTTAAAACAAATATGTGTGACTCAAACTTCTTTCAAAATGTATTTTTCTTTCAAACAGATAGTTTTTTGTGCGAACACACGTCTTTCTTTGACTCTAGTTAATTCTACAATGATTTTAAATATGGAAAACCACTTTTGGCCAAAGTAACCCAATCGCAAGGGTAACATTGGCCCAAATAAAAAACAATTATAAAGGGTAATAATATAAATAGTTATATAAAATTGTTGAGAAAAGATGAGAAAAGTTTCAAAATATGTGCCAAAGTAGCCCGCATTTACGGTAGTGCATCTTATTTCACTGAAGCAGATATTAATATTTTCAAAAGACTTTTAAATCACGCAATTTGCCGCCTCTAAAATTCAACTGAATTTCTAGTTAAATTCCGAACTATCATTTGCATATCCAAGCACTGGTACACACTCTAAATTATTTTTTTTAGCATTGAAGCAATGAAACTGATGGCGCTGAAACAGATATTCATAATTTTTAAAAAATGTTTCAATTTCGAAATTTGCCACCCCTAAAATCTGCCGAACTAGGCGGCCGCCTAGGTTGCCTACCCCAGGAGCCGGGCGTCGTCATAAGAAGCTCAGAATATTTTCTTCATTGAAAAAGGCTTACTATTTTCCTCTGAATCATATGTATGCAATATTTTGCAGTTTCATGTCTTTATAAAGTTATTTTATTTTACACGAAGACATTTAATAAAAGATTCAATATATTTGAATCATACATATATTTTTTTATATGTTAATTAGCATCAGAAAAGTATGGGTGCGTGCGGTCACACCTTTTATTTCGGATTTTTCCAGAGGGCAAAGAGTATGTTCTCTATGCAAATCATATGACAAAATTTAAAACAATGGTTCCCTTATGCATAAAATACATTATGTTCCCAAAGCCTTGGGGGAGAGGGGGAGGGGAGATTGCCAATCCAGGCCCCTCTAAATGACAGACAGGCTTGCATGAAGTCCTTCACTGCTTCTCTGCAACACGAGTGACCCTTCACTGAAAAAGGTTGTGCACCTCTAGTTTAAAGCATTCTAAGTTTAAAACATAACTAACCCAGGTTCTCCTAGACTTAGGTTACCTTGTTCTACTTTCTGAGGTTCTGTTTAAATATAAATATAATTTTAAAAGATGATGAACAAAAAATTGTAATAATTGTGAAATGATGATAAATATATAATTAATTTTGTAGTAAAAATCAAACTTTATAAATAAATTTTAAATGAGATAAAAAATAAAAGTTAAAAAAGTTGACCAACATGCCTCCCCCCCCCCCCAAATAGCGAACATATTTCATTGCTATAAACTGAAATATGAAGCAAAATTTAAAAATTACTTACTTCAGATAAGGATTTTACAAATTTAATTCCTTCGTGACTTCGTTTTGAATGAGAAAAACAAGCACAAATATAATCCCAATATGATTTTTTCGCTCCAAGTAGACCAGGTTTATCTTAAATAAGAAAAAACAAACCAATATTTTAGCTTTTAAATGCGCAATCTATTAATGCTCACAGCACATATAATTCTCTAAAATGCATGTGAAAATTTTATAGAAAAATTAACAAAATTACCTTTCAAACCTAATAGTAATAATGATTCTATTTTTTCTTCAAAGCGATGAAGAGTCACATTGTCATCATCAATCGGCACTTTGGTCTCATAAAAATGTCTTTTCAATTCAGCGATACAATCTGCAAACCATATTACGTTACTCAAAAATATATATATATATATATATTTTTTTTAATATGAAACTTCTTAAGTTTACTTTCAACAGAGGAAATACAATGACGGACAAAAAAATACTGCATCGCTTGCAAATTCATTTGACAGAATTTCTCCAGAAATAAGAGAACAATTGTTCTGTGACTTTTGCCACATTAAAAGGTATGCTTCAGCTAACATGTTTCAATAAAAACTAAATCACTCATACATGTAGGGGACCAATAATGAATTGAAGAAAACAAAAAAAAGTGTTTTTTTGGTAGTTCTTCCAAATGCTGGGAATAAGCTGTATGTTTCAGCAATTTGTTTACTTACTACGTACAATAATTTCATAGATTTTCAAGAAAGTATTACTTATATATTCAAGAAGATACAAGCATTTTCTTTTAAAAATGTCCATTTTGTTAGCATGTTTTTCACTTACAACACGCAGAGGTTTCTGTCAAACTTGACCAAACTTCAGAACACTTCACTTGGCAGCATACAAGAAAATCATTCTACTACATTTTAAAATTTATTTTGAAAAGTTGATAAAATATGAACATTTAAAGCAATTAACTTCTCATGTGCATGTACGAAAGATATCAATTAAATAATTTGCAAAATTTCGCGGCCAAATAGATTTGGTGAATCATTAAAAAAATTTCTGTTGAATACCATAAAAACTTAAAACTATATCGGCGACCTAAGGAGTCACATTTCAATAATTCTCGGATAGGCGACGAACTGTAAGGGGTCGTCACAAATTTGCAACATTTTTGACAAGAACATATTTCTGAACGACCGCTTATACGATTCGTCGCCTATATCTGTTGAAGTTTTTATGATATTCAACTGGATTTTTTTCATAAGTTGTCAAATCTATTTGGCTACGAAATTTTGAAAGTGATAAGTTGCTATCTTTCGCCCATACGCAGTAAGAAATTAATTGCTTTAATTGTTCATATTTTATCAATTTTTTATTTCAAATTTTAGCATAGGCATAGACTATGTCAATTCAGGATAAAAAAGAAAACGAGCTGATGTGTTCATCGCATGACTTCCTTTTACTCCATGTCATTTCCCCATTATTGTCAATTTTAATGTGATTCAACAGTTTACTCTCTAAATATCACCAACAGTGGCAAAATTTGAAACTAAATTTTTTTTAAAAATCGCCAAATTTACGCCAAGTTGGCGAAAAAACTTGGCGACCAAAAGACTGGCGATATATCGCCAAGTGTCCGACTAATTATAACACCACTTGAGTTTACATCAAAACTAACAATGATTTTCCCCAAAAAAGGGGGAAAAGACCCTTTTAGAAACAACCGACTGTAACCAAAAGGGGAGGTGAACAACTAGATCCCACTAGGAGCCTACGTACCAAATTTCAACTTTCTAGGACATACTGTTCTTGAGTTATGCATACGCACATACACATATACATACATACGTACATATGGACGTCACGAGAAAAGTCGTTGTAATTAACTCGGGGAATGTCAAAATGGATATTTCGGGTGCTTATACGTTCTTAGGCACTTATCCGCGTGTGGCTGGTTTGAAAAACAATATATTTTGCAATGGAGATTATTTCCCTAGATATAAGATAGGGGACCTACGGCCAGTATAAGAAGTTAAATTTTGTATTTTTTTACTCATTTCATTTTTGCCTCTAACTTTCAATTTCTTAACTCGGTGTCTGATTTTGAACTTTGGAAGTATGCATCAAGGACCAACGGTTTGCGAAAACAGAGGTATCGCAGGTTAAACCGGAACACCCTGAATACCACCCATTAAATATTTACCTATCCACTGGGTATTTACCCGATACACATCACTAATTAGAAGTATTCTTAGGCATCTTTGAAGTATTGCCAAAAAAGGTTTTACAATGTATGTACTTATAACTTACCATTCAAGTCTTGTATAGTTTTACCAGATTGAGCAATAAATGCCATTGTGTCTTGCTGTCTGAAATAAAAGAAAAATATATAACTCCTACTTTTTTTAAAAAACAATCTAATGTTCAAACAAGTTTAAAATTAAACTAAGAAATGGCTTTAGTACAAATATCACCCCCTCCTCCCTCCCGTCCCTCTGCTTCGAGTTTCCGCACAAGTTATTTAAAAAATGGTTAACTTTCAACGAACGTCTTCACATGCTGAGCAAAGCAAGGAATCATAGTGACTCCTTGACACAAAATAGAGGATTTTATTTTTGAAATCAAATTGCAAAAATAGGGAAAAAATTAATAAAATATACAAGGGAAATCCTGCGAATGCAGTTTTTTTTTTTTTTTTTTATTTAATGAAAAAACATCACTCTCCCGAGTGGGCATGTATCACCAACCTTTCAGTTAAAAAGCCGATTGTACCACGGAGCTTTCACTTTAGATGAATTGTTAAAGGGGTTAGTATAAACAAAGCTCTAAGCATGCGTTTTGAAAGTAGCAGGTGGAACACTTTTTTTTACCCAGCTCACGCCCGCCTCCAACGTGCGATAAGAAACATAACATTGCTTTATTTCAGCTGTATTTCCAACATTATTCCTTGTCATGAAAGTATAATTGAATAACAGTTACAAATACCTTGAAAGAAATATTTTTACACAGATCTGTTACTTAAGAGGGCAGGTCGGATTACCCTCTCCTCGATTTTGAGATATGCATTGTACAAATGCAAAAGTATCAATGCAGGTATTTTATTGTTTTTATATGATATTTTTGAGTGTATTATCTTTGCCGCCCTCCCCACACTTAAGTGAAATAAAGGGTCTAATCGAGTCCAAAGCGAAAGTTTTTGCTACATTTTTATTTCTACCAAATATTACCCCAGATAAAGTTGAATGAAGTAAAGCTCTTAAAAAACATGATCCAGATTTGCGTGCTGTGTGGTTTTTAGTAGGACTCGACCATGGAGCTATGAGTAATAAGGAGACGACATGAGCGAGATACGCTGAAGCCGTTTCGGAAGCTTAGTTAACTGTTCTTTTGACTGGCAGCCATCTTGTGGTGTTCAAAACATTGAAAGACTGCATTTCATAACATGGTGTGTTTCTGATGTTCAGGACCCCGTTGTAGGCGCAATCTATCATTTTTTATTTTATGTCAATGTAATTGCCCTTAATTTATTTTTTGTATATTTAAAATTTTTCTCAGCAAAAATACTTCTGAAAGCTGATCAATATTATTCTATTATCCGAGGGCTTCTTAACGTTATCTATGGGTAAAAATTTGGTTCTAGGATTTTTTGTTCGTATAAGCGGAGCATTCGTTTATCCTTTACCTAATTAAGCAGGCTGACAGTATTTTCTTTAATCCTAAAGTACAAGTGCTGTCCAAGAAGTATCTGACCTTACTGTTTTTGTGTGAAAAGTGTAAATAAAACTATTTTTGTTTATAATATATTTAAACTCATTTCACAGCAATTGTTCAGTTTTTGTTATTGTTCTGAATCCTTTTATTTATACTTCTGTGGTACAATGCTTTTACGCAAGTCCTTTTTATGTCGAAATGGAATATTATAAGGGTTTTACTTAGTGTACGTTTTCAAAAAGTATTGTTGTCCTTGATTCAAACATTGTAAAATATTGTACTCCCTTTATTTTTTGGAATAAATATTCAAAAACACATTTTGTTGCTCTGGAATGTGCTTTTCAAAACTGAAAAATATATTTTATATTGATACAAGTAATATCCAGAGTAAAAATTCCTGTTTTTTTTTTTTTTGGAAAATAATAAAAAAAATTCGGATTTATTTGATTTAAATCCGATTTTTTTGATTCTATAGAAAAAAAATTAGAACATTTGTAAAATATAATTAAATTTAATATTGATATTTTTCTAAATTTACCACTATTATATTTTGAGTATTTCAGTAAAAAGCTTTCATGACACGATGAAAAATCTGTTTAATACAAAGCATATGATTCTTGTCAAATTTAATTTAAATGACATATTAGTGCACTTTAAATTGGTAAAAAAAGAGGAAAATAAACAAATTGGCCTTATAGCATATGCCTTTTTCTAATCTTCACTAGCTTTGTTATTTTTTATTTTTATTTATTTTTTTTTTTGTATAAAAATTATATTTTACAATAGGAAAGAGCTGGCAATTTTATTTGCCCACTTTCTGGTAAAGTATTTCGAAAACTGGTCCCGAGACCATCTACAATTATAGTTAACAAAAAATGTATAAACTTCAATCTCTTCGATTGATGATTTCTCAAAAATAAATTTATGAGCATACTCTAAATTTTTTAACAACAATTTATGCTTGGAGCAGTATTAATAAGTTTATCTTTTCCAATGTGTACAAAAATGCACACAATATAGCAACAAAGTATGGAATTTTTCTGCACACCCATTTTATATCTATGTGCAACAAAATCCCTCATTGTTTTCATAAAAAAAGTTCCTTAATCCAGTGACTACTTATTGAAAAAAATATTGTGCAGACACAAAAAAAAAAAGAAAAAAAAATGTGGTAAAAGAGAGATAATTTAAATAAAAATGGTCAAGTGAGGAAAAACACCTAGGACAAAATCAATATAATAAAAGAGGGTTAGACTAAAAAAATTCAGAACTAATAAAATTAAAAAAATTCAGGGAGATTTCCAGGGTTTAAGTTAAAAAATGATTTAAATCATTGACACCCAGGTAATATTTTTGTTATGTAATCCTAAAGTATTCAGTAAATAAATATTTGTAATATTCATTTTGATTTGCATCTTCCCTTTTCAAAAAATAAATTGGGAATAAGTAATTCAAATCAAGTGGAAAAGGCTCTATTCATTTTCTTATTCCCATCTTTCAATTATGTTTAAAGCTCTTTTTGAGAACATTTACTTAATGCAAATTATTTCGTTGGTTTTAGTTAATTTTACTTTACATAATACTTGATGAATAAAGTATTCAAATATCCAGTGGTTTAAATTTATTTCAAACACGATACGTAAAGGATTTGTTCGAAAAAAAGTCACCGTTCTTTATATAAGAGCCTTGAAATTATTACTAGACGGTTGGAAATAAATTTTATACCCTGCTTTTAGCATTATTTTTGATAAAACCTCCTTCGCTCTGAAAAAAAAAACACACACACACCCTATACCAAAACAGAATATATGCACAGTAACAGCATTTTAATTCTTGAATTAATTGAAGAGCTCTTATTCTTAGAGCAACGATTTTCCACCATTTCTTTTCATTAAACTGACGGGAAAAAACCCTGGATTATTGCTCTTCAGAAAACCATAAATTATCTATTATTGTTCAAAAGCAAAGGCATTGAGTCAACCAGCGCATCGAGTCGAAAGCGTACGATGAAAGCCACAAGATGGCCGCGAATCTTCGCGGTTGCTTCACTTCCACTGCGGAGTTTCAGTGGTGATGTCTTCTCCTTATTACTCATAGCTCCATGGACTCGACCGATGCATCGGCGCCGATGGTTCAACAATTTAGCCATCGGCATCGGCATCGACTGCCGATGCTAACTTGCAGGAAACATCGGCCCATCGGCCTTAAAAACATCGAAAAGCCGATGGAATTGGCCGATGTTTTTGAAAAAAAAGGACCTTTGCTGTTTTACTTTTTAATGCAAAGTAAAGGGAGTTATTGTTTTCATATAAAATTGTTTACTTAAACTTCGGTATGAATTCTATTTTAGCCACCCCTGAAAGAGTTTTTAATACTGCATTCAGGTATCAAACAAGTTAATTATTGCGTTGTTTCTTGCGGCTGGATAAACGCATGTATCTCTCATAAGTCGTAACTCAAAAATGGTAAACTGAAGAAGGTTAAAATTTCGCATGTGGTGTTGCGTACGTTCCAGTTATGCACTTCCCTTTTTGTTTTCGATCAGGTGTTCTAAAAACCTTATTTACTCATTTTTTATGGCTATTAACTACTTATTTCAATACAAAACTAATATAGCGTCTCAGACTGACGATCATTTGGTGATACACTCTATAACAAAAAAATCGAAGCACCAAGAAGGAGTGATTTGAGATGAAAATTTGTGGATAGGAAGACAATGCATAGAATAGTAAATGATTAAATTCTTAGAATAATTGAATAATTTATGTCAGAGTTACAGTAACAAGTTCAATAAGGTATTAACCCGCCTCTAGCCTATACATACAAGCTTAAGCACGACGTGGGAAACACCGATAAAGCTCCCGGAGTTGTCCTGTAGTATTTCCGGCCAAATTCGCTCCAATTGTCGAACGAGGTTTTCAACATTCCTTGCCAGATGCAATCGCCATCCCAACATATCTCAGAGATGCTCGATGGGAGAGAGATCTGACGATCTGGCAGACCACGGAAAAATTTGACAAGCTTGCAGACAGTTCATAGCAACACATGCCGTATGTTATCTGGCATAGTCCTGCTGAAAACCAGCCGAGGGTACTGCAGAAGGAACGGCAACAAAACTTAGGATGTTGTCGACGTAAAACTGTGCAGTAAGTGTACCTCTAATAAGTGTACCCCTACGAAAGGGGTCCAGTTATCAAAGGAAATGGCACCCCAGACCATAATGCCTTGTTGAGGGCCAGTGTGACGTGCAAAAGTGAAACCAGGATTCCTCCTCTGCCCTGGGTGTCTCCAAACACGTCTTCGATGATTGTCATGAGACAGTTGGAAGCGGGATTCGTCGCTAAAGACTATACATCCCCAGTCGGCACCATTCCAATCTGATCGAGCCATGCACCACTGTAATCTGGCTCGACAGTTTGTAGGCGTCAGTGGCATAACGGTCGGCGTGAGCGTAAATTTCGATGTCGCAACCGTCTGTAAATGGTCATGATGGACACTGGTGTTTGAGTTGAATGTCTGATGGCTCATAGAGATGAAGAAAGCGCTGTGACAGCTAATCGGACAATCACTCTGTCATCACGATTTTGTTGTGACTCCAGGTCGACCGCTAACATCCTGACGCTGAACTCTGCCATTTTCCACCCATCCTTGCCAGCATCTTCGAATCGCCGCATCCCTTCGACTCAAATGACGAGCGATTCTCCGATTTCACCAACCGGCCTCTTTTTCAATTCAATGATATGACCTCGTTTAAACTTTAACAATTTGCTCGTAATGAGCACGAACCATGCGGCGAGGCATTTTTAAGTTGTTGAAAGGTAATCTGAATCGCAATCAAACCGAAAGTTTTAACAACAGTTGAAGAACTGCTCGTTATATACATCTGCTGGATGCGCAGTTTCGATTTGCTGGAGATCAAACTGTTCATTCATTGGACACCAAATTTTAATCATTTGCACATCTGGTCAAAACAATCATGCATACAAAATTTCAAAGCAATCGGATGATTGCTTCTTGATGTGTCGATTTTTTTGGTTATAGAGTGTATACTGCCGAATTGGAGACCGTGGAAATAAATATGAAAAGGCGAAACCGGTTTTTCTGTCATTTTGTTAGATTCCCGTTGAACCGACGGTAATTTTTAGAACACTTACGTGCCTCTCCCCTCCCCCTCCCTGTATTTCTGAAATTAAACTCCAAATGCACTTCCGAGTTGTTTAAAACTAACACCATTCATAAAATTCGAGATTTTGTTATTCAAACTTACTCTATTGTTTAGGAGGAATTTAGAGCATTAATGTAAGAAATTGATTAAAGACGTTTTGAATGGTGACATAATTCGGAAATCAAAGGGACTTTTGAATTTTTTCTTTGAAAGTGCTGAAGTCGACTCAGAAACTCTTCGAGGCGTTGGTGGTAGCGGTTCTGTACTGAACAAATGAGGCCGAAGTTTAATGTTGTGAGTTACTCCAAAATCAGCGGGTGACCCCCCCCCCCCGCCCCTTCCTCCTCGTTTCAAGCATTTCTTAAATATTTAGCGATTATTTATTTTGCTCAAGAAATGTCATTTTGCGTATTTCTCATTCTTGTTTCATCTTTATTTCGTGATGCGCCATCTTTTTTGCATCATTTATAGCGATCAATTATTTTCTATAGTTAGTAACTATTTTCACGTATTTTTATAAAATCAATGAACGAGTTATTTTCGTTTTCATCATATTTTTAATAATATGTTATAGAAAAGTTTCAAGGATTTCCTATTAAGCAATTTTTTAAATTTCAGCAAATTATTGTTAAATTGAAAAAATTAATTTGAACTTGTTTGTAGTACTTCATAAAAGATTTTAAACAATCAAATTGTTCAATATTATGTGTGCGAACATAAGATCAAGTCGTATATGTATTTACTTATTATTAACTTAAAGTAAATATCGAGTTTGTTTATTGTAGCTGCGTTTTAAGAAACTCACTCTTTTAATGGCTATATCTTTTTTCAGAAAAAATTATATCACTGTTATAGCTTTTATGAAAAATGCAAATTTTTCCATTCATAAATTTTAAATAAGTACAAAAATATTCTTATTATGATTTAATATTGTAATTTATCTCTTACCTTTATCGTTTAATTTCATGACTAAAAATTGTCTACGTGCAATCTTTCCACTTTAATTGCGTAATTTGTTGACTGTTTCATATTTTTATTCTTAAATTTTTTTTGAATGATTAGACAACATAATTTAAAGTTTTTTAACTATGTATAGTGTACATAATTCATACATTATTACAATATTGCTGAAATCTTAGTTATGTGTTCAATTAAAAAAAACAAATCAGTTGGTTATTAAACAGTCTTTGTTTTTCTTCCTTTCTTTCCTTTCTTTTTTTTTTTTTTTTTTTTTTTGGCTGTTGTTCTTTCTCTACCATTATACAACAGTCAAAAAAAAAAAAGAAGCATAACTACATCCTATATAGATTGTATGTAGTACGATCCAAAATTTCGGGGACAAGCTGTATAAAACTTTACCCAGAATAGTTCACATTACCGAAGCACATCCACCTTCAAAGGGTCACCTTGAGGTACTATGTACTTCTGCCAGTGTTCATATAACTTTTGGAAACACTCCTGGAAGCCTTTTTCGCAACCTACTATGATGCAGCTTTCTGTTCTCCTGACGGAAGAAAGCGGCGTGCATGCAAATGTTTTTTTTTTTTTGCTGGGAACAGGTAAGAGTCACACGGAGCTAAATCCGACGAAACGTTATGTTATTTGTTTGTCATATCAGAGCATTGATCAATCAAACCGTGCATCCTCGACATGAAAGTCGCCTTCTTCCCCACGACGAAGAAAGTGGCAGCGCAAGAGGCCTTACAGGAGGTTGCGAAAATGGCTGCCAGGAGTGCTTCTAAAAGCTATACGAACGTTGGCAAAAGTGCATCGTCTTTCAAGGTGATTATTTTGTAGATAGATGTTCTTCGGTAATGTGAACTATTCAGGGTAAGGCTTTATACTGCTTGTCCTCGAACTTTTTGATCACACTACGTACGTATTAGTTTTCAACTAACTATTTCATAACGTTTCTGAGTGACGCACGTTTGCGTGTATGAAGACATGACAAGAGAACTTGCGATAATTAACTAAGGAGATGTTCAAAATGGATATTTTGGTCATCTATATGTTCTTAGGTACATACGCGTGTACAGATGTGCCGAAAAAACTTGTGAAGTTTAAATTGAGTGATCGTAAAATAGAAATTAGGTAGGAATTTGATTTTTTTTTTTTTTTTTTTTTGATCACAAGTCCTTATTCGTAGAAAGGAAGTAAAGTGAAATGAATAATTGATCCTTTAAATCCCTGACAATCTTATCTATTTATTTCCGTCAGATTTTTTTTTTTTTTTTGCCATCGGCCAACGGCATCGGCCATCGGCCATTTGGAGGAAAACAATCGGCAATCGGCCATCGGCCATCTTTGAACAATCGGCCAACAATCGGCATCGGCCAAAAAGTGCCATCGGTCGAGCCCTAGTTTTTAGCCTTGTCTTGTTCTTTAGTATTCTGTTCTGCAATTTGAGCGACTTGATTAAAACTTTTTACTTTTGATAATTAAAATACTTTACAGCCTTATTATTCAGTTTTCGAAATTGCATAAGAGGTTTTAATACCCTCGTTCTGAAATGGTTAAACCACATCGTTAACTACTCTTCCTTGGCCGGTTTCATAAGACGTTGAATTTTGTATGAATGACATTTAACTTCTTAGTTAGACTTTAATAATTTTAATAATGAGGGCTTTATGTTTGTAACAAAACTCATTTAGTGTATCAAGTTTTTTTAAACGTTGTTTCACGATTTATATTTTCTGCCGTTGTGACTCATTTTTATTTTTCTATCATTAGAGTTATAATTTAGACTTTGGAGTAACGAACAACTATTTTTACCGCTATTTTTGAATCTCACTAAATGTTTTCTAATGTTTGGACTTAAATTTTGAGCTTCAAATCTGAATTGTTGGGAGTGATTAGGTAGCAAAAACTGAAGTCTTCCAAGGTTGAAATACACTTTCACACAAAAAATGAGTGCATCAAGAATAAATTGAGCTGCAATCAACAAACTAGGCAGGAATGTAGTTTAGTAAGAAATGACTCAAATTTCGTCGCCAGTGAGGAAAGGGTAAGCGAGCTATGCGCATGCAAGATGCGCAGATAGGTATGATTGAAAGTGGAAAAGTTTGCGTCAAAAAGCACTTCAAACGAAACTGTCGAGTTGTAAGGACGCTAATGTGACTATTACGATCTTTTAGAGGTATGCGAACAATTGTTGAATATTTAAAGGGACGTAGAATTGGTCTCAGAGAAGCAGGTAGGTTGTACGGGCGTATCTGCCTCCACCTTTGTCGGAGAGACATGATAGTAGCTTAGTGTAGGCGAAAATAAATGAATCACTCCATTGCGGTCAGTGAAGGCATTCTAGGAACCGAAATGAGCACGAAGATCGCACATCATAAGAGCGACCACCGCCGCACTAACAAGGTTGCTAAAATTAGTTCTATGCCGTTTAACACCTTTTAAGATGCTGATGGTAACAAAAGAAAAACAATCCGGAGTAGACTGGAAGACGCTGGTATCTCAAACTGGCATCTATTGCGATGGTTTCGATTTTCGTCAGTTAGATTTTTGCTGCACTTGATTAGCTGGGTTGTGACAGGCAGGAATCGTGTCTTCTTCAACGATGAATCCCGATTTAGTCCCAGTGGTTATCGGTTACCTATTTCACTTCATACCACACCGTGTTTGGTCCTGTACAGCTGCTAGAGGCATTTATTGTATCATAACTTCTTAATAAAACAATCTTTTGTTCTAAATCTGTAATCATTTCATTATTTTCTCATAGACTACATGCATTTTAAGTTTCGTGAAGATCGCTCGTTTCCTTCTGGGTTAATGTATTTTTTTTTTTTTTTTTTTTTTGGTGACAGAGTGTATTTCAACTTCTGAGTTCAGTTTGCGCGACTTAATCATTCCCAATGATTCTGATTTTGAGCTGAAAATTTAAGTTTAAGTTCAAGCATTAGAAAACATTTAATAAAATTCAAAAATAGCGGTAAAAAATAGTTGTTACTTTACTTCAAAGTCTAAAGCGCCTTCTATCGGCATTTTTATAAACTACATCTTCAAAATTTATTTTCAAAAAAGCACTGATAAAAGAATAATTTTAGCGAAAACCGCAAACGAATCGACTAATTTTTCCGTTTTTTATGATCATTTGAAATTTTGGACCCTAACTTCAATGGCGCCTATCTCCTTTGAAAGACGTTTGGGACCCTAATTTTTGGCATTATATTGATTGTCATGATGTGTACTATCACACCTTAAAAGTTTGCCTAGTTCAGAAATGCCCTGTATGGTACTAAATATATAATCGCTTTGCTCCAAAAACGACGAGTGACCCATGCCGTTGTTTTTTAATGTGGATACTACCTGATACTAGGTACGTGCTAGCATAAATAATTTTGTGGCTCACTCTTGGCTTTAGGGGCAAAGGTCAATTGAAAATGCTATTTTCGTAACTACTTTAACCTTGTTTGTGTCCGGATGTCTGCTAAAGCCGTGAGTAACCATCGGGCATAAGTATAGGATGAATTAATCACCGTAGTATAGAACTCAGAAAACCAGAAAATAATATAGGGTACTCCTTGCTTTATTTGTTAAACGGTCTCAAAGTTGATGATTTTCCAAAAAAAGGTCAAGCTTCAAGGTCAATAATTCTGTGCGCCAATTGTAGAAAAATTCGAAACACAACTGTAGTTATAGTCCTTGTGATGTAGTTTAAGGTCCAGATTAGAAACCTATTGCATCTAATCAACTTTTTTAACTACACGGTCTTAGTTGATAATTTGAAGGGAAAAAAAAATCAGTAAATTATTCTGTACGCCACGAGTCAGTAGCGTTGAACAACAGCTGTAATTATACTCAACGTGTCATATATTTAAGACTTAAGTCAGAAACCCATGGGATCTAATCAAACTGCTTAATTAAATGGTTTCAAAGATGATAATTTCAATATAAAAGGTCTAGTTTCAAGATCAACTAACTCTGTAAATCATGAATTAAAACATTGAAAAACAGCTTTAGTTGTACTCCAAGCAGTGGCGCACACAAGGAGAGGTTCCAGGGGGTCCGGACCACTCCCTTCGCCCTTGCGTTTTATTGATTGACTACAATCCTATGTGGGTCATTCCATACGAAATGATCTAAATTCGCAAAAAAGTGGTGGCCGCATGGTAACAATTTTTTATGAAATTTGGAATACAGGTTCCTTTTATGCCTATATAAAAATATCTAAAATATTCTTGCTTAAAATTTTTTATTTGAATAGTTACATGCGATTGAAAATTGGTCAAATTGAACAGCATTCTCATAAATGCTAAATGTTGCATTTTTGAAGGCTTGTATCTTATTAACTATTTAATGAAAACATAAAAATTATATTTTGTTGCAATCTATGGAGTAGGGTAATTAATCTGATATCAGTAAAATTTTGAAAGTTATTATAGTTAACTCTTAACCGAGTTTCAAAAACTGAAAATATTTCAATTTTCTCATAATTAAGCATTTTATTTTTTAATCTCAATCTTTAAGAAATGCATTAGCTTTGATGAAATTAATACCCTAGAATGTGCTAAAGTATCATAAAAGAAATACCTTACTTTTGAAGTTGTATTTTTACTCCTTTGTCTTCAAAATCAGTTTTAAACTTAGTGCCATTTTGTAAAATGATGATTTTTCCCTTCACATACACACAAAAATTCAAATGAGGGAAAATTCAGACAACTTCAAAATTTTACAAGAATATAGAGCTGTGTTTCTACTATTTGCTTGAAGAAACTCGAAATTGGTTTTTGATTTCCAAACGTAAAATAAAATTCAGAAAAATAGCAATTTCTTTGTGTTTTATGGGTCAATCCATTTAGGTTCGATGGATTTGTGCGCTCAACTATTTTTAATTTTTTTGAAATTCATATCCCTAAAAGCTGGATATAAAAAATGTTTAAAACCACTTTTATTTTTTCCCTCAACTGGACCTTTGATTTTTTAGAGGTCATCAAAAGTGATTTGTCGTTGTCAAAAATGGTACTTTTAGATCTTTGCATTTTGTCCAAAATATATTTGAATTACATTTATGACAATTACTTTAACGCTTTGATGTTAAAGTGCATAAATTGATAGTCTTACATGCTGAGTTACGTAGCTGTAAATTAATAATTAAAATAACGGTAACAGGTTAAAGTTCAGGGTCTAATGTAAAAATTTTACTCATTTCAAAGGGAGATAACTCGCGTAGGGAACGGAAACACAAAATGAAATACGGCAAAAACTAATCACTGGAACCATGCTAAAAAGAATATGTAACTGTTGCTGTGTGTTTGTGCACCCTTTATAGATTACAGTACCTCAAAAATCGGAAAAATGACAAAAATGACATTTTTAGACCCCTGTAAACCAAAAGGGGATGGAATTAAAAATAAAATTTCGTGGCCAATTGAATATTCCATTCAAGTACTATGCATGTTATACATATTGTTTTTTGTATTTGGTTTGTAAAAAAGATACAGGTCTTTGAAATTGAGCAGTTTTGCTAGTCAATTCACACACTAAAACAGAAATAAAAAGTGTGAAAACTTCATTGCACCTTCTTAAATTACGTATATTGTGCCCTATATAATACATTATACTGAAAAAACATATTGTAATTTTCAAAATAATTATTTTAATTTTATAACTTAGAACTATTTGAACATGAGAATGAATAGTTTATACTGTATGGAACCTGTATGGATTGACTCTTATGTGAAATTACGAAAATTCAAAACACTAGATAAACGACTCAATGATGCAAAAGCAAGTATATCTAACATTTATTTCGATTTTAAAAAAATGTACATTTTAGCAAATACTTCATAAAAAGGCTTTTGAGAAAATGAAACGCGAAAGAAATGGTTAGTTTTGCTAAACTTACAATAAAAAGAACTAACTAATGAAATTTTGCCTAAGTTCAAATTACTCTAGTAACAAAAATACGCTGATACCAATGATTAAAATTTAATAGCATCTAAAAGACACTTCAATATATTACATAAAAAAACTTGAGTAAATTTAGAGCATTCCCTCATCTTCAAAAAAACATCTGAAATAGAGGAAAACATGAAATTTTCGATTTTTTAAAGTACGATTTCGTCATCAAGAAATTCATAAACAATAACTAAATTAGAGCAGATAGTTAGTTATAGATAGTTTTTCAATCTGAATCATTTTTACTCTTATATTTTCATTAAAAGAGCTAGAAGAGTGATTTGAAATCTGAAGTAAATTGGCAAAATTTCAATATTTGTTAATATCTCAGATTCAAAAAAAGATCCGAATAAATTTTACTTTGCTTTTTCCCAATAGAGATTTGTTTATAGAATGCGGAAATATTTATTTTTTAAGTGTACGTTTATAACTTATGGAGTTATTGAGTCACAAACTGGCAGCAATGAACTCCGAAAATTTACGCTTAGCGTAAGCATCAACTTCTAATGTCAATAACAAAGCAACAAACAGTTTTTAAACTTCCATACTTCGCATTTCCTCATAGATATGCATGGTTTACCTAAATAAAAATTTTCATTGAAATATGTGACATGTCAGCCACAGCTGATTTGCTCATTTCGCATGGAATGACCCATGTATGTAGTACATAAAACACTTCTAATTCAAAAGTAACAACAATTTCAGATTTAAAATATAAACTTAATTTTCTCTCTTTCTTCCCCTACAAAATCGAACAGTAATAAGTTGCTCGAGACTATAATGATGGTCTTGCTTCATTGTTTTTGTTTTTAACTATGAGAAAAGTAAATACATTCAATATTATGCTTGCAGGTATTTTAATTAAGAATTTGTTTTTCATATTTTTTTTTATAAACTAATGCTTAGTAATTACTCAAACATTTTTTAAATGTTTTTTTCTCCTTTTTTCCCCCCCGACAATCGAAAAAAATCAAGATATGTTTGGATGCAGGTTGGGGTATGATATGAGAATGGTGGACCTTAGATCCTGGACCTCCCGTTTGAGAAATTCCTGTGTGCGCCACTGACTCCATGTGATGTAGTTTTAGACCCAGATTACCTACTAATGGGAATTGAAACTTTTTTCTTTCAAATAAAAGAGCTTTTAATTTTATCACTGCTTTATGAAATGCAGTATTGTGCACATTTCACCTACTTCCTATGTTATTCTCAACATAAGTACTTGTGCACCGGTACTTAGTGTATTTCTCTCTAAAAATTAAAAATAAACTCGGTGTTAATGGATTTTGTTTTGAATGCTCCGTACAACGCATGCAGTCAAGCGCCCATACTTGGGACAGTACCCTAAGACATTTAGCCGAATTTAGTTCTGAGGGCTAATATCAGGGGTGCCCACCTAGGGGGGGGGGGTCATGGCGCAAATTGCGCCATTGAAATTTTTAGCGGGTGCTTTGAGGGGTATTTTGTTTATTTTCGGGGTGGGGCTCTTGCTCTTGGGGGTCTTCTCGATATTTAAGGGGGGTGCGCCCTTGATAGGGGAGCACACCTGCTAGTACAACTGTCAGTATTTCACAAGTAACAAATAAATGGTATGTAAAAGAAGCTGTCGAAAACTTTGTACAATGAAATGATGACAACGTGTATACATGTACAAATAAAAGGAGATAAATGGTGTTACAGAATAAATGAATACAGTGAAACCTGTGTAAGTTAACCACTTGCGGTGCAGTACTTTAGTGGTCAACTTAGACAGGTGATCAACTTACAAAAGGTTTGTTATATGATTCTCAGACAAATTTGGTGCATATTGGGTGTTTAAGATAGGCAGGTGATCAACTTACAAGGGTAGTCAACTTTACAGGTTTTACTGCAGGCTATGTGAGTTAAATTAGGATATATCAGCTTTATGAGATAAATTAATAATTTTTTAATTTTCGAAAACATATCCGATTTTTAAGTATGGAGATAACTTTGGTTACCTATGCTAACTGAGCAGCATAGTTAGAATATGTTTCATTTTATCTCGGCTATGTACCTGTGTCTTAACTGGGCAAATTCAATTCCTTTTAACTAATTAAGGTAAGCTAAATTATTCATAAATTTGAGAAATTGCAAATACGTTCTAAACTTGGGACACTGTTCCAAGTTAGGGTACTAAAGGCATAAAAAAAGCGTATTATTAAAATGTATAATTGTATTAAGGGATCTAAGGACCTTTAACCTTCAAAATTTTCGTCATTCTGGAAAAAATATATGTAATGCATAATTTAATTCCGAACAATTTGATACCTTATTTATTACCATAAGCAAAAAACTTTTCCAGTTATTGTAAAAATGCGTTAACTTTCCCCATAGAGATTCATGTTAACAGCAGCTGTTTAGGTTTCTTTTTCTCAGGTGCCGATTTCTCGTTGTGCGTGCATGATATCTCAGAAAGTTTTTTATATATTTCCGTAAAACTTTTCATGCATGTTTGTCTAGTTTGTTTTTATGATTTGAACCTCAATTTTAACTTTAAAATGAAAGTTAATACTAAAATTAATATTTTCGCCAAAAATTTTTGATATTAACTTATAAAATTTCAAAAAAATAAATTAATTAATTAAAAAAAATAATAAATTTAGATTCAGGTCATAAAAATAAACCAGACAAACATGCATGAAAAGTTTCACGGAAATATATAAGAAATTTTCTGAGATATCACTCACGCAAAACTAGAAAAACAAGAAACCGGTACCTGAGAAAAAGAGGCTTAAACAGCTGCTGTTAACATAAATTTCCATGGGGAAAATTTAAGAATTTTTACGACAACTTGAAAAGTTTTTTGCGTACGATAATAAATAAGGTATCAAATTGTTCAGAATTAAATTATGCGTAACATACTTTTTTTTTTCCAGAAAGTCGAAAATTTTGAAGGTCCTTAGACCCCTTAAGAAAAATATACAGAAGCAAACTTTTTAAAAATGATCACTATTCTGATGACAATAAATGTGTGATTCCGTCTCACAGGACAGAATAGTTGTTATAGTTTTAAAAAATCGGAGTCTATTGATAAGCAGAATACTTTTGAAATGGTTGAGATGACCTTGTTTTTTCAAAATGAACAAATTGGAAATTTGTTTTGAAAATTACAATACAAAGAAAGAACATTGTATTTTATAATAAAACTTGTGTTGAAATAGTATTTTTTATTTTTGGCAGCAGGTTCGAGCCTTTAAAAAAAAAGTAGAAATTTTTCACTTTTTTTTTTTGTGAGGCAAAGTGAAAAATAAAATATTTTTCTGGTGAAATATTTTCTATTCAATTATAAAACATATTTTTTATCAAAAGAATCAGGAAACAAAAGTTTGAATGAATAAATGAAAAAGATAATGAAACAATAAACGAATAATTAAATGAATAAATCAATTAATTTATAAAGAAAAATAATGAGAAAGAAAAATAAATGAGCAAGAAAAAGAACAAATAAATAAGAAAATATGTGGATGAATAAATAAGCCTGTATTACCAAATGCTTTCATCTTCGGCGGTATTTTTTTTCTGACGGGAATAGACTTCATATGGTACTATATAGTTAAAATAATACCAGATAGGTGGCGTTAAAAATCGAGTAAATAATTCAAGTTTAACTTTGCCCCGCTATTTCACCAGGGGCGACACGAGACAGGGTGCAAGGAGGGCGATTGCCCCCTGTCAGAGACTTCTTGCCCCCCCCCCCCCTCCATCGGGGAAATTCCTAGCTCCGTCGGGGAATTTCAAATAATTTCAATGCAAAAAATTGATTTGCTAAAAAAATTTCTTTCAGTCACATGTTCGTTCAATGTTGCTAAAATTCGATACTTGTTACTTCCGAAAAAGAAAGGTTTCTACAGCAATTTCCAGGGCAATTGTCTACGGATAACATCCTCTCGTTGGGAGCCCGGGGTATTACACCGCGTCGTGAAGAAATGGAGAGACAGAGACTGAACTGGTGCCTATGCAGCAAAAGAGATGCGATACAAAACAGATAGAGGAGGGTGTATTAATTTAGGAATGCGCTGATAAACAAATAGGCTGAATACCGATCATAGCTGTTCAAAATTGGCCTATTAATGATGATGATGATATTTAATACTAATTTCTCCATTCCCGTTTATTCCCCTTCCCCCCTTTTACAGAATATTTCAAAACTTTGTCCAATCTCTGGGACCGAATTTTCCTATTATTTTTAATAAAGTTACATATGTTGACAAAACATGAAAATTAAAATATTTAGTTAATAGTTGTCAGTATTCAGCAGACGCTTTTAACATAGTAGCTACTTTTTTGTTTTTAGTAACTACTTAATCCAAGACTTTTATTCTTTATAAAAACAAATTATAAGGTAAGCAACCAAGCTAAAGGTACAGAAAAGTATTGACAATGAAGCATGTTGCAACATCGAAAATGCGTGTATTTATTCAAAACAGAAAAATCAAATTTACAAAATAAATTTTACTTCAACCATAAATTTTAGACTGAAAACTTAAGGGGAGGTGAGGCACGTTGGTCCGCATTTTTACTTATCATTTTTTATCTCATCAAAAAACTTAATGAACAGTTCGATTTTCAACAATAAGTTTCACTAAACACTTCTCAACACCACAGATTTTTTTGGAAGTGTTGAATTGATAAACTTTTTTTTACATTAATTTTTTAATGGAACTTCGTAAAGTGGACCAACGTGCCCCACGGGTGGGATACGTTGGTCCGCCTGGTGGAGTACTTTGGACCGCATAACTCAAACAACATGTTAAAATTTTAGTGATAAATACTATCAAACTTTGTAACTACCTTATTCTCTTTTGTGTGTAGAGCGAAAAATATGGAGTTTAAAGATCAATATATCATATTAAATTGATTTTAATTGATAATTGATCTTTATTTAAAAACAGCATTAACTCTGCACCATTAGTATACAATTATTTTTTTAAATTCAATAGAAAAATCACTTATTGAATATTCATGAGACAATTAATGCAGGTTAAAGTTAACTAAAGACGCGTTAAATGATATCTGGGAATGTTAAAGTGCTACTTCTTGAGCTTTGGAAGTAGCACTTTTATTGGACTGGGTTTTGGAAGGATAAGTCATATGTTACTTTTACGCAAAGTTACATCAATATTTGCTAAGGGGGAACGCTCTTTTTTTCTTCATTGCATTGCATGAAACAATTACAAAAAGAAAAGAATCCTCTTATACTAATTATACCATATATTTCAAAGAAAAAGTGCAACAAAATTAACAGCTTTTTTACTTGTACAGCAGTACCTCAAAAATGATGAAACTATCAAAAAAAATTTTATTGCTTATTTCAAAACAAAAAACTATTCTGAACACAGGGGAAAAGTTTCAATGCTTTAGTTCAAATATTTAAAAAGTTATGAGTGGTTTTAGGCCATGCTCCCTATGTGTTCTTATGCAAAAGAAAAACTTCAAATTGTTTTTTCCCGATGATGGTTTTTTTGTGTTTTCATGTCATTAGAATCCCTAAGGTTTTTTTTTCTATTAAAGATACAGCTTTAAAGTAATACTTTTTGCAATTGGGATAACATATTTGACAAAACTGTGCATTGAATAAGCATTTTATAAATTACTCTAATGTTTAGAGCATGTTGAACCTTTAAAAACCAAATTTTTTTCAACTTTGATTTTTTACATAATTAATCACAGAAAATTTTCTAATGAACTCATAAGCAAATGAATGCACAGATTTTTAAAGATGATTACAGTGATAGTTTTGCAAAAAACTTAAATTAGTGCAAAAATAAAAAAAGCCTTAGGGATTTTAAAAGATTTTACTCAATTTTTTGAATTTTCAAAAAAAGTAGGCAATATTTTTAAATTTTGAAAATAAATTATTGATTACGAAATAAGTATGCATGTTATGGTTTCAAACAAATATAAAGTTTATATAAATTAAAAGAAATTGTTTGAAAAGTACTGTGACCCCTTAAGTTAGCATATCTTGTGTTCTAAAATCAAAATTAGATAATCTTAAGTAAAACTATATTTTCGAATTCCTTTAATCAATTATTTGTTTTATTTTGATTCTATGTAGAATGCTTGTTTAGCAAAAAAAAAATGTTTAATACAGGAACTGTACTATAGCATGTATTGCATTTACTCTTAGAAAACAATTGTCTGCAAAAATTTAAAAGTATATTCGAAAATTTAAATAGTAAAAATGCAGATATGAAATGAATCTTTTCGTAAAATTAATTTAGTATAATTTTTGTTAAATAATTATAAAAGATATCTTTGCTTTTTTTGCCCTAAGTTTTTATTATTATTAGTTCGAAACATGTGTAACATGAAATGAAATAAATGTATACTATACAAATAGTGAGAATATTGTTAAATTATTGAGATTTAAGAGAAAAAAAAAGTTTTAAAATTATGTGGGATAGGTTGGTCCGATTTAGCGAGCCCCACAAAAAGTGGACCAATCTACGCCACCTTCTTGGTCTGAAAAAGTGCTGTCATAATGTTTTTCTTTTTGACAAAAAAATGAAAACATTACCAATTATTATGAACTAAAAGAACTTACTTTAAGAAAGGATTTCAATTTTTTTCCACGCAATCTTGATGAAAACCATTAACAAAAATAAAGTTACTGTTTTCCGAAAATTACTCAGGACTACTGAAATAACCCTTTCTGGAATAAAATTTGTTCAATATAACTGTACCATGTGATTTCATTATAGGATTTGTAAGACCATAGGTGGTATTTGTTAAGTCATAAAATAAAATAAAAAATATCAATTGTATTAAAATAATTGAGACCGGTCCAACGTGCCCCGCGGTCCAACAACGTACTCCACCTCCCCCTACATGAAATTTTTTTAAAAAAATCAAATGATAAGTGAAATGATGAAGTAAAGTGAGGGTTTATTTTGTGTAAGAGGAATTTTTTAAGAACCAGTAAGAAAGAGTTTTTGTCCTGACAATCCTGAAAAACTCATGTTTTTGTAATACTATTTTGAAGTACCAAATGAATCGGCAAAATTTGGCCGGTTATGATAACGAATAACTGCTGATTAATTGGTGCATCCTTAGTTGAATTATGTGGTACCGGAATCTGATATTTTTATTACTAATGTCAAACGATAGTTGTAGAATGTAATCTGCTGTCTTGGCATGAAAAATGAAGAATAACCTCAATTTCAGATGTGGCAGTAAATTTTAAATAGTACGATGATTTGTGTCATAAAAATGCTTCTGTCGTAAAAGATGCAATCAAGACGTATGCATAGTAGGATGTATAAGGGAGAAGTCACTGCTATACCATTGTAAGAGTTGCTGCAAATGTAGAAATCCAATTAACGCGCTGAATGATCTAAAAATGTACAAGGATGTTTTATTACACTTAATGGGGTCCGGGACACAAAAAATCGTCAAATTTTGCAATTTTTTTTATCATGTAAAAAATTACTCCGTGTTTTTCTGCTTAAGAGGAGGTTTGAATCTTGTTTCTATCTTAAATAGAACGAAAGATATAATTATTTTTGTTTCATGCACCTAACTAATGTGTACTTAACTTCAAAACTTTAAACGCGTTTTTCTCCATGATGCAATTTTTCCCGATTTCTTGCATTCAAACTCTTATAAGTCAGGAACCGATAAAGTAATGAAACTTGGAGCATATCTTTTTCAAACAGTTTACTTTAAATTTTATTCGTCGAATTTGAAAAAAAACGTTTACTGCAAAAATTACGATTTAAAAAAAAGTATCTTTGAATTTTTCGAAAATTTTCTTCAAATATTTTTTATTTTTTATTCAATCAATATTTTTAAAATCGCCGAATAAAAATTAAAGCTTAGATATTTGTGCGTAATTCATTGAAAAAAAATTGAAAATTGTTTAAGAATATTTTGAGTTATAGCAATTTAAAGCAACCCCATTTTTTATTAAAGAAACTAATTAAATTTAAATAAAAAATTTTCTTTTTTTCATATTTATGTTATGATTTTGCTTATTAAATAAATGGTGAATCAGTGCAAAAAATTTCAAAACTCTAAAGTATATAATAAAAAAAAATTCAAAATGTGTCCCGGACCCCCTTAAGAAAAAAACGTTTTTTTTTTCCTTTTCTTTGGTTCGAATCTTAGATAATGAGGAAAACAAATGAATTAACTCACTCGCGCACTTTCTTCATCGAGGGCCTTTTCCACAGGGGACTAACCTACACACCCCAATTTTTCAAAAAAAAAAAAAAAAAAACCCCGCCGCCAATTTCATTTTTGTGACGAAAGGAACTATTCGCATTGTTAAATGTAAAGAAATAATAACATAACAGAAAAATGGCAAAACGTAAAATTTTTCTGTAAAATGGAAAAAGAAAATGTATTCTTAAAATATTGTTTCGGAATACCCGAATATCTCATGCATTAATATTAATAATACTTATGTACTTAAATAAAGAAACATATGTTTAAATTCAAACTATTTTTTACTAAATAAAACCCCTGAAGATTATAGAGTTTTCAAGGTGCCTCCAAATTATTGTGGGCCTAGAGCCATCTTTCAGTTAGTCGGGGCTCTGGATATTTGTTTAAGTTAAACAAATGAAAACACGCACACTCAAAATGATGGGCCGAATGCATGTATACATGTTTAAAATTGAAAAGAAAAAAAAATCTAAATTTCATGACGAAAACTTCTGAAAAGAGGAGAAAATTACTAAGGCCACTGAAATGCGTTTCAAATAAAAGAATAGTTGAAATAGAGAGAATTAGAATATACAATGTTCTAAATGTTAGAAGGTGAAGAAACGGTAAGAGAACAAAACTTTATGGAATTCATGTGGCACGATGTTTACAATTAAATAAAATGGAAAAAGTGACCAACACTGCAAGAGAGAGAGAGAGTAACATTAACATCTCAATCTAAATAGTAAAAAAAAAAAAAAAAAAATCAGGCCTTAGAATTTCAACAAGTTGAGTAAACGTGGAAATTGAATATTTCCAATAAGAAACATTCAAATGTTTAGTTCACAAACATCCAATTTTTTTGGAAAGATAAAAATTAAGTGAGGCTTTCCTACCACGTTTTTATTGAAAAAGAAATAAAAGATGGGGGAGGGGACCCCAAACCAAAAATATGTTTGTAGAACTTTAATTTCGGAAAGTATCAAGAGGAAAGTTTTGAAACAACATCCCTTCCCCTAACGTCATCAAAGATGACCTACCATTGCGTATTTAAAATTTCAATTTTCTAAAATAATACGGAGCGGACGCTCGAACCCCATTTCTTCCCCT
The DNA here is from genome assembly GCF_026930045.1 of Uloborus diversus. Lineage (NCBI taxonomy): Eukaryota > Metazoa > Arthropoda > Arachnida > Araneae > Uloboridae > Uloborus > Uloborus diversus. The sequence goes on along the minus strand of NC_072740.1, from coordinate 55,864,403 downwards.
AATATAAACTTAAAGTTACTTCTAATTGCGTTTATAAGACTTCAGTTTCGAAAAATTTCGAGGATGCACCTCCAAACCCTGCTCTTTCAAACATCATCAAAGATTGCATAAAATTTAGATTTTAGGATTTTGTTTCAAAAATTTGCCAGATGATAGTCCTAGCCCCATGTGGTCTAGTGGTTGGGGCAGCTGTCTTTCCCTGACGACTCTGGTTCGATTCCCGGCATGGGTTACCGGAAAAATTTACCACCTCTCTCGTAGAAAAAGGGAAATCTAAAAGGCTTCCTGTTAATAGAAAAAAAGTTGTAGAGAAAAAGGTACAGTCTCTGAACTATATCCCTAATCTTTACGGTTAACAAAGACGACCTAAAACCATGTTATGACTTCAATTTTGAAACATTTCTGAGGACAGCTCCTAATTCTCCTTTCTAACAACATCGATGATCGTTTAAAATGTAATTTTCGGAACTTTCAAAAAATTGCCAGGGGAGTTTTGAGAATTTAGCTTCGAAAAAATTTCTGGGCATTACCTGAGATCGTCTAAAATTCCGTTTCTTGGACTAGACTTCCAAAACGTTTTCAGCCACTGTCGTGTTTTTTATACTTAAATTTCAAAGTACTTCCAAGCGTCTCCTTCCCTAAAATATCATTTAAGATCGTCTAAACTCCAGTTTTAGGTCCTAAATTTTGAAAAATTTCCAGGAGAGATTCCCCAAAACCCCTTACACCATTGAAAATTGATTAAAATTACGTTCTTGGAACTCCAATTTCGTAAAATTACTCGAGTGTCCTTAAAACCCTTCCCTATTCTTAATATAATAAGGTTACCAAAGCTGACCAACAGTCGCATATTTACGGCTTCAACTTTGAAAATTTTCCAGAGAAGTGCCCTCGAATGTTCCCTATCCCTAATACCAGTACAACAACAATTTCGAAAAAAATAAAAGTTACAGCCCCCACCAGATTCTTCTACTAGGTTTGAACAGCAGTACGTCTTCTTAACCAGAAGCTGGATCTGTACTGATGTATGCGTTTGAAAAAAAAAAGAGCCGTTGTCAATTTCATGTCCACCTCCACCCACCCTCCTCTTCAGTTTTATAACCTCATACGAAGGCCCTGCATTTATTGGAAAAGTCCATTTTACGTAATTTTTAATTTCATATTTTCGTTTTGTGTCTCTCTACCATTGTTTATAACTTAAGTAGGTACATTTTTATCGTTTAATCTCCCCTCCCCCCAGTTTAAAAAAATACTTTTTATTTTTATAAGAACATGGGCTACAAATGCTAAATTTTTATTCGTTTTGTTTGAGATAAGAATGATTATTTTAAATGTATCACAAAAACTGAAAGATTGGGGGAGGGGAAAGTTAGTAAATTTTAAAAATATATCTATGCCCCCTGTCGGGCATTTCCTAGCGCTACTACTATATTTCACTTTGCCCCGTGTTCCCCTACTATGAATCCGAAAAGATGTAAAATGAGGAACAGGAGGCCTAAAAATCAGCTGCATTAAGAATTATTTGGGCTCACTACACTGTAAAAAAAATTCGGAAACGTTTCTGAGTATATCGTGCAGCTGCGGTTCATGAAATTTTCGAAAACGTTTCCGAGTATTTCGGAATTCTCTTTCTGTAATGTCCGGAAACGTGTCTGAGTATTTCGGAATCCTCTTTCTGTAATGTCTAGAAACGTGTCTGAGTATTTCGGAATCCTCTTTCCGTAATTTTCAGAAACGTTTCTGAGTATTTCGGAATCCTCTTTCCGTAATTTCCAGAAATGTTTCTGAGTATTCTGTGCAGCTGTGGTTCATGAAAGTTTCGAAAACGTTTCCGAGTATTTCGGAATTCTTCAAACAATTTTCAAAAACGTTTCCGAGAATTTCGGAATCCTTTTTCCGTGATTTTTTCTAAAATATAATTCTTTATTATAGTATTGCATACCATATCAGTTTCAATTCTTTCATATCTAAGAGCAATAATACAAGCAATTTTAGAATCATTCGTGGATTTTTTTTTTGGAATTTCTAATGACAAATAGCATGGTTAACAGCATAACATATGCACAGTTATAAATTTTTGAAAAATTATGAAATAATCTACTAGTTTCACTCCTAATCACAAAATCGTCGGGGAATTGGAGTGGGGGTACCTTCTGAAAAGTGGGAATTGTTTGTTAAACAATCTTAAACTTCAGTTTTTCTCTCAATATTTTCAAGACAAAACTATCAACATATTGTATTTTTAATGCAGAACTTAAAAACATATCTTGTATCAAACTTGATAGCTTTTATCTTCGGATAAAATTTGACAGGACTTACCTACCCTTCGCGTTCCGGAATTCGTTCACCTCAAATCAATTTCTCTGACGAACAAAGTGTACCGAAAAGTACCAACAGAGAAATTGATGAATTTAAATATGACACCAAGTCCCCCTGCTGGAACCATTCGGGTTGATTCTCCTGTTCTTGCCCTTTCCTGCTCATCACAAATATAAATACTTATTCAAAATAGGTTACTGATTTTATTTTTACAGTGTGCGCAAAATGCATTATATATTTTATTTATTAAAACATTGAACTCTATTACATGATTATTCCATTTCATATATACGAGAATACCCCCCCCCCCCCCACCATAAGAGTGATGGTGCACCCATAAAATGCTATGAAGCACCCCCCCCCCCTCGAAAAAGCAACATCATATACATTATAAATCAAAGTATCATATGAATTATAAGTCAAATACTTTAATATGGTGTAAAAATACAAAATTATTTTATTAAGTCTTTTTTTTTTTTTGCTTTTGGTAAAATTGAGGCTCGTAAAACGAAAAAAATGAAGACACTTTTAAATACATACATGTATTTATTTGTTAAATAAATTAATACACATTTAACTAATTTAAAGCGTTTCGCTAATGCAAATATTTAAAGAGATATCGTCATTTAGATAATACTGAAGCACTATGTTCCTAATTACAAGATATAGTTTTTTTTTTTTTACTTCATACAATCTAGCTACACTGTTTACAAGAGAATGAAAACATGCAACCTTAAAGACGAACTATCAAACCTGACAATTTGCATATTATAACATTTAATTCATAATGCTTGATACATAAATGTTCAGCCAAATATTAACTGAGATTGACACATAAAAACAAAGTACACAATAACACGTATTTAAATTTTTTTATATGAACTAAATCTCTTTAAAGTAATAGAGTTGCAAAGCGACTTACCTATTCGTCGGTGGTGGTCTTTTGCAGGCTTTGGTCACCAAAAAGGTGATTTTTATGACAGAATAAAATTCTGCCAACAAAAATTACCCATTTGGTAGAAAGAAGAAAAGTATCCAAAAAAAGTAAATTACCTACACAAGTTATGCGACGCAATGAATTTACATGGCGTCCTCTAGGCAGTTATTTGGTTTTTAATTTCAGTTTGTATTCCTTCCGCGAGCATGCGGCGAGAATTTGCACTTCGTACTTAAAAATAAGTGACATAGCTTCAAATTCAATCTCATGACGATACATAAGCAAGAAAATATAAGACTTTAAAATTATCTTCAGTGAATTCATGAGAGGAACAAAACTTCTACTAATCCCCTTGATGAGTGTTACTTCGCATACATGAGTCAGCACTTGTTTTCATTGCGTGCTTTCGAAAGTTTCAGTTTAGATTTGCTGCTGGACTATAAAATTGCCGTGTAATCTGCGCATGCGTCGACTCTTACTTTCTTGCTAAACGGGAAACGTTTCTGATTATAGCAGAAAACTGCGGAGGGCGTACGAATCTGTGTATTACGGAAAACTTTTTTGTATATTCAGAGAGTTTTCCGAGATTTTTTACAGTGTAACTACTTTTATGCTTCCACATAGAGGGAATTGTGGTGTTCACTGTATCTCAGCTAACATTTATCTGAAATCAAATTCTATTTGAAGTCAAAGTATTAATTAATCCCCCTCACGTTTTCAGATATTTTTTTGTTTGACTTTAAATACTTTTTGGAAGACATTGAAGTCAAAAATGCTATTTTTCACTAAAATTTTTGCTATTTTGTTAGTAAATAACGCATTAAAATAAAAAAATAAAAAAACTCATCGCAGGGGGGAGGTTTTTTATATTCAGAATGTGTGTACAGAATTTGAAATGGATCGGTCAGTGGGTTTTAAAATGGGAGTGAACACCGACTTTGAAAAAGTGGTTTTGAAAAAAAAAAAAAAAAATGCGTTTGAAGTTTTAGAAGCTAAAAGGCATCAATTCTAGCATCATAGAAGACAGGCCCTATAGCAATTTGGATTTCCTCAGCTTTTTCATTATTTATTTATGTTATATTTAACTAATCCCAAGCAAGCAGCACTGACACTCTGAGCGTTTACAGCTGTCAGAACAGCTAAATTCTTAGGCAGCTGTCGGAGCTACACTTGGAAAAAGCGGAGAATAAATACTTGATAACTTCGAGAATTTTGCTCGAAACGACTTGAAATTTCGGGGATAGATTTTTGAAATTTTTAACTACAAGACGAAATAAAAAATAATTTTTTTTTGAACTGCAAAGCCCTACCTCCCCCCCCCCCTATCATAAATTCCTTTTCAATGAGGCAAGTGTTGACTTCTTACTATAGCTTTTACTTTTTTGCCATAAATCTAAGATAGATACAAATACAAATGTGACGACCAGCAACAGGCCCTTGGTCTAGCTAGGCTGGACCTGGTCCATTTATTAGTCCCCAATGAAGATCAATTGCCCTTTTAAAGCTGTCCACCCCCTTGCTCATTACCACCTCTTCCGGTAAGTTATTCCAAGTGCTCACAACCCTACTAAAGTATTAGTTTTTCTTTTTTTCCAAGTTAGCCTTAGATTTGAACAGCTTAAAACAAGGACCTCTCGTCCTGCTTTCGGCGCAAAAATTTAATCCATTAACATCATTCATTTTGATGAAATTAAACAACTGAATCATGTCCCTCTGATCCTCCTTTGCTCCACGCGTTACATATTAAGCCTTTACGCCTGGTATCATAATCTAAATCTGAAAGTCCCCTTACTAGCCTAGTAACCCTTCTTTGAACCCTTTCCAATACAGAAATATCTTTCCTCAGATAAGGTGACCAAAACTGCACAGTATACTCCAAATGGGGTCTTACTAAACTCCGATATAAAGGCAGAAGAACCTTCTAAGATTTGTTTGAAATAGATCTATTGATAAACCCAAGCATTCTGTTGGTTTTTTACTTGCAATGCTGCACTGTTGACTAAACTTGAAGTCCTGATTTATTATGGTACCCAGATCAATAACATTTTCTGCCTAACTAATGATTGAACCCTGTAAACGATTACTCATGTGCTTATTTCCATGACCTAAGTGTAGCACTTGACATTTCCCTACATTAACTGCCATACCCCACTAATCCGCCCACTTAGTAATATAATCTAAATCTTCTTGAAGCTGTTTTACCTGTTCTTCATTTTCTACAATCCCCAGAACTTTTACATCATCAGCAAAACAATTCATACTTCCAGAAATATTCTCATTGATGTCATTCATAAAAATAATAAACAAGAGAGGCCCTAAAACTGAACCCTGAGGAACCCAGCTTAAAACATCACTCCATTTAGAATGATTTCCCCTCACAACTACTCTTTATTTCCTTCCAGTCAGCCAATTTCTAACCCAAAGTAAAGTTTTTCCTCCTATTCCTATATCAGCTAATTTGCTGAGAAGAGCAACATGCTGTACCTTATCAAAAGCTTTTTGAACATCAATGTAAACAACATCCACACACTTTTTGTTATCTAAAGCCAAGGTAACCTTGTCGTAGAAATGCAATAAATTAGTAGCACACGATTTACCTTTCCTGAACCCATGCTGCAAACTAGTCAACAGACTATTAGTCTCTAAGAAATTCATAATATTAATGTTGATCAAAGTTTCAAAGATATTACAAACCACTGAAGTCAGACTTACAGGTCTATAATTCCCAGCATTACCTTTAGACCCTTTCTTGAAGAGCGGCGTTATGTTAGCCAGCATTATGTTAGATAGAGTACGTTTGCATATATATATTGTTTTTGGGGGGGGGGGGGGGCGCACCGAAGTCTATGTACACTACTGGCTACTGCCTACTAAAATGCTACACAAAACCGACCATTTTGGGAAAAAACAGCAAAACACTCGACTTGAAATGGACACTATTTCAAAAGTATTTAACCTATTTGAATATTTATTTTCTAAAAATAAACAAAAATCCATACATGTTGGTATCGTTTTTGCTAATTTAGTTAGGTTTATTGATAAAGAAAGAAAACATTTTTGTAGAGCAAAAACTGCATTTTTACCGATTTTAGATGAGCCTAAAAACTGAGCCAACTGATCACTGCAATAAGTCTTCCAAAATTTTTTTACTTCGGGCAGTATAGTAGCGGGAACTAGTAGTTAAATATTTTCTGGGTTTTGAAAGTACTTGTTTATGGGAAGAAGGAAATACTTGAAACAGGTCTGTCTGATTTTAACCCGGAGGAAAAAAAAAACCAAGACGGATTTTTTTGGTTCAAACCACTTATTATATGTCATTTAGTGTTCGTTTTCACATTAAGGTGCTAATCTATAGCAGCAGAGATCTAAAATATTATGTTTAATGAATGCAGAATTTAGTTCTGTTTCACAAATACACATCAATATTGATAAAAAAAATTTAAAAAAAATAAACAATTAATAAGGCATGAAAAGGGGCAACTTATTGCATACAAGTGTTTTAAGGTTACAAGGATGCTATTTCCAGTGTTAAAGACATCAGCTTAGGAAGATCATCCAACAAAAGCGTAAGGGTTTTGTTTGTCAGAAATGATTTGCAGTTTTTGTGTATTATTCCTTTTATCATTTTACTCTCAGCAAATGTATAGTCTTATTACTTAAATTGACATTTGTTAGCTTATTAAAACGTAAAGAGATCAATATTATGAAGAATAGTAAAGGGAATGACAGGCAAAGCGAAATGGCAAAATATTTACTCTGCTTTTAGCACCAAATATCTAGTAATATTTTAACTAATTAATAACACATGTCTATTCCAGCCAGGAAAAAATTGTCTCTGAAAATTAAAGAATATGATAATACAAGCAATTTTCAAAAATCGATACCTACATTGTAATATTTTGTTGTAAATCAAAAATTAATTTTGGTATCATTAAATGACAAAGTTCTTGTTGTTACATTTCAATTATTAATTCAGAACTACTAATATTCGGTGCAGTATTTATTTTGTTACTATTTAGTTTATCTGTATTTTAAATATTTTTTGCAATTAGTCAAGTGCGTGCGGAGCAAATTGAAATAGTTCATTTCGTTTACTCGTTCAATCATTTACTACATTACTTACATATTCATTTATTAATTGACTTATTTACATTCCTTCATTTAGTAATTCATTTTTATTCATTTATTCACTTATTTTCGTCTTCATTCTTTATTTTATTCACTTATTTATGTTTCATTTCATATTTATTAATTAATAAATTTTTTTATCAGTTTATTGTTTCATTATCTTTTCATTTATTCATTCATTCCTTTATAAACTTACCTATCTGATCTAAAAAAATTTTGCAATCGAATAGAAAAGATTTCATTGGAAAATATTTAATTTTTCACTTTGCTCCATGAAAAAAAAAAGAGTGAACATTTTTCTTTTTTTTTTTTTGGAAAGCATAAATTTCCCCTCAAAAATAAAAAACATCGTTTCAATGCAAGTTTTATTATAAAATAGATTGTTCTTTCTTTGTGCATTGTAATTTTCAAAACAAAATTCCAATTTCTTCATTTTGAAAAAGCTATGCCATCTTAATTATTTTACTTTGCCCCCACATTCCACATTAACCTGAACTCTCTAAATATCGCCAATAGTGGCCAAAATGAAACCACATTAAAATAACAAAAAGAAAAAGAAAAAAAAACGCCAAGTTCTTCGCGACAAAAAACTTGGCGATATGTCGCCAAGTATTTGCCAAATTATAACACCACTTGAGTTTGCATTGATAATAACAATGATTTCCCCCCCAAAAAGGTGTAAAAGACCCCCCTTAGGAACATCTGAATGCAACCAAAAGGGGAGGTGTACAACAAGACTCCACTAGGAGTCTACGTACCAAATTTCAACTTTCTAGAACATACCGTTTTTGAATTATGCGAGATACATACCACATACACACATATGTGCATACATACGTCACGCGAAAACTCGTAATTAATTCCAGTTAAAAAAAAAAAAAAACTCATTTGGGGGCGAGCAAAATGGAAATTAAGGTCTATTTTTGGGTCAAAATTTTATACAATTTCTTTTTACTTCGTAAAAGGAAGTAAAAAAGAAGTGCACATGTTTTCATATGATTAACATCAGATTGCAGCAAGAAAGAAAAAAATTTCTTCCCCTGAAAAATGCATTCATTTGGCCTAGATTAATGAAAAATTCCTCACCTCCATGACAAATCTTATTAATGTCATTATTTCTGAGGTGCAGATAAGTGATGGAGTTACATACAACAAGTTTACACAGTCTACCAAAATTATAAATTACCAGTATGTTCTCAATTTTACTAATTTAGAAACACATTAATAATATACTATTTTTAACACAAATTTGAACCAAAAGGATAACTAAAATTTAAGCTGTACTTTAATTAAGAGAGCTTAACATTATATTCACACTAATCATTAAAATAGCTCATTGTTTGCAAACAAAACACTGTGTTTGTGAACAAAATTACTTCTTTGATATTAAATTGGCCTCTATTTTCAAACGCTAAAAGTTTTTTTTTTTTTTCTTTTTTTAAATTTCCGTGAACAATGTTTTTTTTTAATTAATTAATTTATTATTTTTTTATGAGTAAAATAATTGGAATTTAGATGGGCTACTGGTTATGATTACTTCTAAGAGATAACACTTTCATGTAAGAATTTAAAAAAAAAAAAAGAAAACAAAAGGTTTTGAAATTGAAAATTATTTCTGTTCAAAAGTCACGCATTCTGGAGAATGATTCAGATAATTTTTGATCATTCTGTAATGGGGGCATTTAAAAGTTTCCGCCACATAGCCAGCTTGAAGCACAATTACAAGTGAACACAGGCAACCAGTTAGGCAACCATACAGAGACTTCAGTTTCACTCTTGTTTTGGGTTGTCCATCTGGAATAGTGGTAACGGAGCTTTAGGCAAATGACATGAAGTCAGGTTCGTTATTTAGGTGATCAAGGGGGTAGGCCCCTCATTTGGGCAATCAAAGGGGTCAACTGACCTGGATTTTAGAAACATAATGAGATTTGGTATTTTTGTAACTGTATTTTATTGTTTTTCCTTATAAAATGTTTTGAATACAAATCCTTTGCCCCCCCCCCCCCTTCCCCTCTGGAAAACTTTTTAAATGATGGGCCTGCCTGAAGTTAAAGCTGATATTACCTACAAACTGGTAGCTAAAATTAATTTTGCACACCAGCGAGAGTCTGTAATAATGATATGGCTCCAGTAGCAGATTTCAAGCAGGAGGCCCAAGCACCCCCCCCCCCCCTTCCCAAAAAAAAAATTTAATTTAAATATTTCTTTTTTTTTTTCTTAATTGACGTCTTTATTTCACATTAAGAAATGTTTTACAGTTATTTAAAAAGAACACAAAATTGTTTCCTAAAGAAGTAATACTAGAGTCTGAGACCAGAGCGGCAATTTAACTTCCAACTCAAAGGAACGTAATACCGCCATTCCTCTATTAATTCTTCTTTGATGGAATCAGTAATTGACATTTTTTAAAAAATATGTGAGGATGAAGATGTGCCTAGAAAAATCATTTCAATCCAAGAAGCTATTTGCGACGTAATACGACGCCTTTTTTTTTTCAGCTTATAAAAAAGGCAAAATGAAGTAAATCACATGATAGTTTCTTGACAAAACCATGTTATTAATTGAAACGGCTTTGAATTTCGGAAAGTACCTCCTGAATTCCCCACTAAAACCTATATATTATAAAGCTATGATTTTCTTATTTACATAATATTTTATAGTTAAAACATAAATTCATTCAAAAACCTCAAATAAGTTATGGGTTTATTTAATAAACTTGTCCTCGTGTCATAATCATTATGAAAGTATTCCTAATTAAAAATGCTCATTTTACAGCATCTCAATGAAATTATACGTGTTTAGTGTTTAATTGACTTGAAATGTGAAAAATATTTTACTTCCACATTCAAAGTAGAAAAGTGTATAGTATTTATGGGCAGTTCTCAAAAGGTGGGAGCAAACACAGACCTCAACTTTGAAGTTTCAACACCAAATAACTTTCATTTTAATTAACTCAAAAAATTTTGAGTTAAATTATAATACTGTATAGAGACAAGAATTGACATAAATTATGGAAAAAATGCTCTTCAAATGCCCTTAAAAAATATTTTCTTTGCTAAAAGGCACAATTTTGGACATACCAAAACGTTAACTTAGCAAATGTACCATTAAAATAAAATTTTTTTTTTAATTATTTCCATACGTTTCAAAAATAATTAAAGTTATGAATCGAACACTGAATAATTTTTTGTTAATATTTTACACAAATAACAAAAGTAAAGACAGATTATTTACTTTGTAAACGATTTTAGAAAAAAGTAAGTTTGAAATTTGATGCATGTCCAAAGTTACGATCTGTACAATGCTATTATTTAAGAACTAAGTGTATGATGTTTTCGTTTTAAAGGTATTTATAGATCCTCAGAATAAATTTTTAATTGTTTTAAAGTGTTTTCATAAGCTTTTATGCAGTATCTTAGAAGAAAAATAATTTTTCTTAAACATACATGTAAGATGTCCAAATGCCGTTACGATCTTGACGCCGATAATTCTGTCCGTTTATTCATAATTTTTGATGATCCACTGTCTTCTAACCTCAATAAAAAAGGTTATTATAATGTTCTTTTTTTAATCCATTGGTATTTTGCATAATTAATACGTTGCACATTGAACAATACATAAATTACAGTAGAAAAATTGCTTATTATGATCGTAACGAAAGCCATTTTGCGCTAAAATCGCCAAGCAAACCTCCGTTGGCGACAACACAGTATACGATAAGCTAAAGGTTACCAGAGGGGAATTCCAGTTTGATAAATGTATATAGTTTATCGTCAGTTGCATTAGTTTTGGCGACTTTATCACCTTCGCTAGCTTTTTTTTTTTTTTTTCCCCGCTTTTATTATTTTAGAAATTTTTTTTTTCTCTTCTTTGTTTTGGAAACATAATTTAACGATCTCCAAATAGAAATACGAATTTCTTTTTTCAATAATTTTTTTTAGACATCGTTTTTAATTATGACATTAGAAAAAAATATTCATTATTAAAACTGATATCACTTTTTACATTTGTATTACTTTTAATTTGAAGCTTTTTTTTACCTTTCATCAACTTCTTCAAAATCATTCCAAAACTTTATTATATGTAAAGATGCAGTATGTATAGCTATTCAAGTATTTCATTAATATCCTCTTTATTATTAAATTGCAAAATTCAAAAAGTAGTAAATAAAATTTTCATTGGAAAAGTTAAACAATCAGATTAACAATTGTCAAAAATGGTGAAAGTTCATTATGATGATGTCCAAAATCCGTTACCTACAGGACAACAATGTCCAAAATCTGTTACCTACAGACTGCTGATTTAATTTGCTAATTAACAATTTTTACATATAATTGCTGTCCTTTTCATGTTCATATATTGTGTTCTAGGATATGCATACTATAGAATAAAAGCAAAATTGATGTCAAATTTGAAAATTTTTGAAATTGCTCAAAGTTAACTTTTTTGTTCCCACCTTTTGAGAACTGCCCTTAGGTATTTAAAATTACGGGGTCCTGGAAAAAAAATTATGGGGTCCTTATGGGGTCCATGGAAAAAAAAAGGAGAAAAAAAAAAACACATTTGAAAAATAAAGTCATGAAAAACTTTGCTAAGAGGAAATTGAAAAAAAAGGGGGGGGGATGATCTTTTCAATTTTTTGGGCCCCCTCCAAAAAATTATTTCTGTATCCGCCCCTGTATGGCTTAACTTATAAAGTGAAGGTAAAGACTTAGGTTATATGTTGTAAGTTTCACCCCATAGCAGGGTAGGTTATAAGTCAGCATTACAAGCAAACACCCACAGCTCAGTTACAATACTTGAAGATCGCAGTTTTGAGCCCAAAACAAGAGCAAAATTCTTGCAAGTGGGCTAAAAAAAGCTGGATGATCTCATTGAAAATCAGCTGAGAGGTGTTAAAATCAATTATATTGAGCCCCACTAATTAGAATGTTGCAAATAAAATATTTAAGAAACACAGACAGAAGGAATAGGTACATACACTGATGAAAAACATATAGGAGAAAAAAAGGGGGGGGGGGGGCACATATGTGTGTGTGTGTGCGTTTTTTTTTAACTAAATTCTCAAAATATACAATTTTTTGGGGAAGATGTATCCCCATGATCAAATAGTCTTTCCCAGGGTTCGTTGATTTAAATCAAGTGATTTAAAATAAATCATAGATTTAAATCAATTGATTTGAATTAAGTGATTTTTTAAAGAAAACCATTAATTAAAATCAGTCGATTTTACTTTTATAAATTAATTTTGCATTTTTTGAATATATTGCTCTAAATTTAACTACACTGCATTATACTATCTCAACTTCAACAGGCAAAACTACATAGGTCTCTCTTTTTGTGTATGTTTCAGATTTCATTCTCTTGCAATATTGCTTTTACTCCAAAATTACAGTGCAGAAAAAAAATAAAAATTTGCTGTTTTTCTTATACACAATGACTAATATAGTTAAGAAAAGAAATTGTTTAACAGATTATTTTACACTAAAAATGTACATGATGATGGAAACCTTATCTTTAAGCAAAGCATAAAACAAAATCACATCTAATCTAAGCATTATAACACTTTTATAAATTTTTTTCAATGTATTGAATAGTTAGAGACCTTAGCTGAATTTTAAAAGTAAGCTCAATGGATTCAACTATTGTATGAAATGCATTATGTTTATAAATGTAAAGTAATTAATATCTACAAATTTTAGAAGATTTTTAAAACAATCAAAAAAAGCTGATTTAAATTTAAAAAATCACGAACCCTGGTCTTTTCCTTGTGCTGTGGAATTTTTTAGATTATTTCTTTACTGTATGGATATTTTTAAAAAATGTTTTCAATTGTTCACATATGCCCTTATAGGGGGGGGGGGGGCACGTCTGAACAAGCCTGGTGCACATACGTGAACACAATTGAAAGATGCAGGGCAAGCATCATATTTTAACGAAAAACTCTTCAATATGAAATATACGTATATACCAATTACATTGAAGGGTTTGTAACCAATAGTGCATCAGTTTAAATTGTACAGTAATTGTCAACTAGAAGAAAAAAAATTCGGATCTGTATAAACTTGCTCTCTGTCAAATTTTAAAGTTTCGTAGCAAGTTCTTATTACTAGATTGCTAAAAAGAAAACTCGTAAGACTAAACATAAACAATCCAAAGAATATTTTTAGGCCCGGATCTATAAATGTTGGACCCCCATGCAAAAAAATCTGTTGGACCCCTCCCCAGAGGCCAACAGTGTATTGGAACGTTAATAAGGCTTAGCGCTAGTCTTTTTAAATTTTTTTCTTTTAATTTCTTCCTGCACTGTAGAGTCTGAGGTTATGCAGATCGGAGCCGGAATATTTTAAACTTCAGTTTTTAGTTGAAGGAAAATATTTTGTCTTTTTTTTTTCTTGTAAATATTAGACAGCACTAAATTGTTGGTCAATTATTTTGAAACAAAAGAATTTAAAAATTAAAGAATAATTAAACAAATTTATGATAATAATATAATAATAATTAACAATAAATTTACAAACTGAGTGTAGCAAAATCATTATAAAAAATCTTTACACCCTTTTTTAACACTTATAATAACAATATAATTTATACTACCCAGAGGATATTTGAACTGTTCACATGTGCCCCTACACGTTGTGTTCACAAGTGCCCCATCATCTACCTCAGAACTAATTTTCATAAATAAAAAATTCTTAATGTAATTAAAAAAATTTAACATTGTCATAAATTTACTTAAATGTTTGTATAACGTAATAATTAAGTTTAGATTATTAGTTAGTTTAAAATATGTTTTCTCAGAAGAAGCCAGTGATAAAATTACATACAGCACCTGCTAAAACAAATAAGTTGTCACACAAAAAAAAAAAACGACTCATTGCTCTAAAAATTTGGCCAAGAAGTATGATTGATACTGCCATTACTTGAGAATTTTTCCAGAAGTTTTGCTTGATGTTATCCTAGTAAAACATATCACGTTCACATGCGGCCCCCTTTCCTCTATGCAAAGACATTTTTGTTATTCATACATTTTTAATTGCTTTTTCGAGTTTATTAAATTTAATTATTTTGCTTCATTTATATATTTCAGAGAAATGTTATCAACGTACAAAATTAAAATGAATGATTAGCCATACAATACATTTTAAAACTAAAGTACTAAAAAAAAACACTATCAGAAAATAAAGATAAATTGCTTTGTTTTGTTTTTCTTAATTTTAAAGCATTTCACTAAAAATAGATTTTTGATTAGTAAACTAAAGGGAACACGTGACAGCGTTTAGTATGTTACACACTAAAACGAGAATTTAATAGCCTTCTTACAAAAAAAAAAAAAAAGAGCTAATATGACTTACCAAAATGAAATCTTCACAAATTAAACACCATCTGCAAAACTGCAGGTTACGATAACATATGATTATAACATGTTAAAAGGAGCGTTCGATTACTGGTTGGATCGCGATCGTAAAATCCAGAATAGTCGAATCTTTATCCCAAATCTAAGAAATCCTTTAAGAGCAGTGCATTCAGAATACATTCATATTGATCTTCAAATCACTGAATTGTCAAAACAACAATCCGATCTGCTTGCAATGTTTCAGTTTTTAAATCACATGCATGAAACTTCCAAGAGCCTTGATTGGGCCTCCGCTTGCAACAGTGGATAGATGCTTTCTGCTGCTGCTGTTGTTCTATTTTGTTTTCTATCGAGCACAGCCAGCGCCAGCTGGGAAAGACCGGAAACCCGGTGCATCACGTGCTCTGCTCTAAAGAGTTGAATTGTTCTCTCTTTACCTGCTTGGAGTGCTGCTGACTGCTGATAATCAAAAACTTTTCGGAAAGCTCTCAGTGGCTATTAATTATCTGATACGGAAGTCTGCGTTTTTTTCGCAGAGAGACAAAAACGGTGAATTAAAATGTTAGTCAATTCCCTAATCAACTCAGTGCCTTCGTTGATCATGATCCAGGGTTGCCCCCCCCCCCCCCGCTAAGAGCAAGGGCGCACCCTCCCTACATATCGCGAACCCTCCCCCCAAAAAAAGCAAGAGTCCCCTCCCCCCATATGAAAAATTCCCCTCAAAACACCCCTCCTCCAAAAAAAAAAGTCAACGGCGCAGTCTGCGCCATGATCCCCCTAGGTGGGCACCCCTACTTAATACAAGGTATACGCATAGTGAAAAAATATTACTCAACGTTTGTAATGTTTTACTATGTATTATTGTTATATGGTGCTAATCTTCAATTTGATAATTTGTAAGAATTTATCATCTCGTAAAAATGAGACTTTTTTGTATTCCAAATTAATACTTGAAAGGAATGTAATAGTCAGGCCCGGATCTGCGCACGCAGACTCCGCAGTGTAGGGGGGCCGACGTCCTTACCTTAAGGGGTTCAACGGCCCTAGAAATTGAAAAAAAAAAAAAAAAAACTGTGACAAAACTTATTAAAGTTGCAAAAATATACACTGCTGGTCTCTGGGGAGCAATCCTACAAATTTGTTGCAGGGGGGCCCAAAATTCATAGATCTGGGCCTGGTAACAGGCCCGCTGCTAGGCGTCTGAGCGCCCGCGTGAGAAACCTATTTTGGTCGCTCCCCCCCCCCCTCCATATCATGAGATATTTGGCCCCTCCCCCGAGGGTCATGAAAATTATTATTATTATTATTTTTTTTTTTTTGAAGTAAATTGAAAAAAAACTTAGTAGCTTGATTTACCCAGCGATATCTCCCCCCCCCCCCCCCCAAGAAGAGAAATCTCTTTGCCTGTTCAAAAATTTCTATGTCCTGTGCTTCCTAACACACGATATACGTAAGTTGTTCTTTTATTTCTACGTGAGAAAGCAGAAGATGGATGACACTTTGCCACTTTTGCAATTTATAGATTCTTCTATCAATTAGCTTTTTTTTTTTGGCGATAAGCTAGCACGTAATGCTTACTTGTAAGCAACCTGTTGCTTCAGTATCTTAAATGAAACTTTTCAAGAAAAAGATAAAATTAAGTCATATTTTTGATTTAATATTTCTCTGGAGAGGGAGCTTGACATGTATAAAATAACTTCGGAAATTAAACGTCGGCAATGAAGGTAATAATTAAGTAATGAGCTTAGTAAGCGAGTAATATGTTTAGTTTATGATCGAAAATATAGAAAACAGATCCGTTGATGAGACATGAAACAGTAACAGAAATAAGTACAGCAATTAGTTCTATGTTTATTTTGAGAACTTTTTTCATACTACATTTCTATTACAAAGTTTCAAACCTACTAAAAATGTTTTAAAACAGTTACAAAAACCAATATGATTATGAGTGAGTGTGGAAAAGGAGTCAATACTCATATCAAGTAGAAAACATAAGGGAGTAAGTAATAGCATTTTTTGATTTAAAATGAAAAATACGAGCTATACAAAGAAAAAGAACTTCCCAGTAACTCTTACTTTTTTTCGGATTGTCAAATTCGTTCAAGAAAACACAACATTTTATTCCTTATTTCGTGCAAAATGTACAAAGTAAAAGGCATTTTTCCAAGAAAAAAAATAAATAAAGAAAGAAAGAAATGAAAAATACCTGTACGGAAATTGGCATATTTTTTGCTTTCTTGCAAGTTGCTTGGTACAGAACATGTTCAATTACGAGCAACCTGTGATATTTTGATTAGGTTGCACTGCTCTGAATAGGATAATCTAACGTTTAGCACATTCGGTCGGTAAATAAACGGTTTGAAGTAAACTAAATGTTGGATAAATAAGTATATCATTGATAAGACACAGTAAAATTTATGAGAAGTGCAAAAAGCACTCTGGCGAGCGAAAATCTAAAAAATGATTGCAATTGTAAAATTTTTGATATGTCAATGTTTAGCTTTTCGAAGCACGAATTTAAAAAAAGAAAGAGAAAAAAGAAACCAGTCTTTTTTCAGATCGTAGCTAAAGTAAAATACTTGTAATAAACAGAATGGTTCAGGAAAGTGGAGAATTTATAGGGTGAGGTAGTGGAGGTAGTGCCTAAAAACGAATGCGACTTCACTCCTAGAACAAAGAGAGGGAGATACTATTTGTTAGGACTTATAAATAATATGTGCTAATGCAGCATCTTACACAAATTGAACTTTTCTTGCTTTCTTTCTCGCAAAATCTGCTATTAATTTTTGTGTGACCAAATTGTCTAAAATTTCATGTTCTATAGACAAAATTGACAAATTGCTAAGTCTTTGCTGATGCATAGTTGATATTAAACAATTTTTTATAATTTTTAACTTCGGGAGAGATCTTTCACCTGATGCAACCAAAACTGACAGAGCTAATAAGATTCTTAATGCTATTACTGTATTGGGAAAAGTTGAAATTAATTCGTTTGTAAATGGATATTGTAAAAGTGTATGTGGATCATTAGACTCGTTATCTGGAAAGTGTAGTTTTAAAGCATTAATCTCATCAAATAAGTACATGCCGTCAATGTCTGCTTCATTTCTTGAGTCGTCTTTTAGTTTTGAATATAAATCATTACAATGCTTTAGTAATTCATCTTTTGTGTGGCTAAATAATTTGCTATCTAAAAAGCCAAACACATCGTTAAATGCCTGTAGTTCTTCAAATCGTCCTTTTAAAGAAATTAATGTCTGATCAAAGATTCTGAAAAAAAAAAAAAAAAAACTCTACGTACTTTATAATTGGTTTTAGGATCTAACAGAACTTCTTCGCGTTGTTCATACTCAAATTGTTTGGGTTTTCGTTTCGGACGGAGTGATTTTACAGGCGGTAAATCGGCTTTAATGTTGAGTTAGTGAGCTAGTTTGGTAGCTTCCTCTAAAACTACTTCAAAATGTTCATCTGTGCGGCATTCCTCAAATTTTTTAACTAAATTTTTTAACAAATTTATACACATTTGTGTATTTAAGCACGGGCTTTGCATCATTTTGCTTAATGAATTAATTTCGTTTAAAACATCGAACCAAATAATAATTGTGCAAATAAATTTATAATTTTGCATGTTTAATGCAAGTGAATGAGCTTTGTGTGTTGTAGTGCTGTCCCAATCCGAAGAATTTTCTGATATCTCCAGCAGCGCATCAAATATTTTGTCGAAGTGATAACGCAAAGGTTTGATTGCGTCAATTCTACTTGACCATCGCGTAGCACTTAAAGGTTTTAGTTTTATGTCGGGTGAATGTCTGCAAATAATGGACCATCTTTTTGTAGATGAAGAGAAAAAAACATAAATTTCTTGGATCAAGTCAAAGAAATTAATAGTTTCATGCGAAATCCTTGCTGCATCATTGAGTACCAAATTCAAAGTATGAGCTGAACAAGGAACAAAAAATGCGCGACTACTAATTCTAAAAGTCTCTTTTGCAATCCAATATGTTTTCCACGTATATTAGAGCCATTATCATATCCTTGGCCACGCAATTAGAAATAAATAAATAAATCAATGAAGACACACAGATTCGAGGGCTCAAAAAAAAAAAAAAAAAAAGACCGAGGGCGCAGAGTTTAGACGGCGCTAAAAAACCGAGGGCGCAGAGTTTGGAGGGCGCAAAAAATGCGTAGGTGGTGAGGTTCGAGGGCGCCCCGCCCCGCAATGGGCTGAAAGACCAGTCGGCCCTTAAGTTAGCTCCACACACACTCACACGGAAAAGGAAGCTGGTTTTACTTGTAAAACAAAAATACTCCAGTGGCCAATAAACATTGGCCTTATTTTAATGCTGCCAAACTCACACTAACAACAACAGTAAGAGTATAATGGAAAAGTACCGAATATTTTCGCGTTTTAATTTTTAATAATATCAGATTTTAATTATAACATAATTGTGCACATCACTTTTTTTGCATCAAAAAATTAAATATAATGTGCTAGCATTTTGAAAACTATTTAAGATTAAGAAAGATACTTTATAAAAATTAAAAATGAAAACTAAATTTTAATGCACAGTAGAAGCTCAGTTTATGGCTCCCCCTCTCATCTCTTGGTGCCCCGCCCACTCTTCGGATTGTCCTGATCCTATGTTAAAATTTACCTTGCTTTTACGGGAGACCAGACATTTAACTTCACACATCAATCCCGCACGTCACTACCGTTTTGGTTTGATGTCCCAACGGGGGCGGCAAAGTGACCGAACAAAACACAAGCAGAACAAGTTTTTACTACACTGCTACTGAATAAGCCGTAAGCCCCTCTCCAGCATCGAGGGTTGCTTTTCATTTATTTTTTCCTCTTGTCTTGATATACTTCCAAGAACATCAGGTCTGCTTGGACTGGTAATTGAGTGAACATTGGAAAAGGTCAAAAAAGGTCATGAGACTCCCTTTCGCCTGTTTTTTATTGAGCACTGGCTATAGATGGTACTAAGAGTGAAGTTAAAAGGGCCCTCCTTCTTGCTATTATTAAATTTTCACGCACTGAATGGTTTCCTATGAGGAGGGGGGATCGTTTTAAGCAAACAAAATTTTTTGAAAAGTCAAAACTGATTTTTTTTTTTAATTTTTTTTTCACTCAATTTAGCATGTTGAAACTGACTTTGGCGCTCCTAAGGCGCGCGGCGCACGCCTTGCACGCCCGCTTACGGCGGGCCTGCCTGGTAATGGTTTTTCTCAAAATATTTAAACAATTATCTTACCTTAAAAACAAAATTGCTTAGATAAGCTGAATCTGTTTCGGTCTATCACTTAGGAGGGTCAGAGAGGTTCCCCTTCCCCTTTATGAAATTCAGGTATCTACATGCAAGTGGACATGTTTGTTTGCTGTTTTTTGAAATAATTTTCATCGAGAAAATAACTTTGCCCCCCCCCTCCCCAGGAAAAACTCGAAATATTAGGTTGGTCTTTCCTTTTGTTTTAAAATTTTTTCTCAAGTATTTAAGATTAAATTTCAATTTTAAAATAACATATCTACAGTTTTAAAAAAATCCACCCTTATAATCTATAACTTTTAAGATGCTGCATACAGTCAATATTCCCAACAGACTTGCCAACACTATTTGAAAATATCTATCAGTGATACCAAAGTACATATAAAAGATAATGCATCAGTTAAATATTAAATTTTAACATAAAATCATTAGTTCGTAACGCTGTCCTTTAATTTGTTGCAGATGATAAAAAAAAAAAACTCAATACCTTTTCAATATTTCACGAAATAAATTGAAGGACTCGGGGCAAGAATGTGATATGTCACATCAGTTTTTTCCCGCTAGGCCAATTTCCAACTTTTGAAAAATTCTAAAATATTTTTTTATAGATTATTATATATTCTATATTCTGCAATATTAATACCAGATGCGTTTTTCCGACAGTGACATAGTCCACTGTCATGTTTATTTCAATTATCAAAGCAGCATTTAGAACAAAAATTATTCAATTTTAAAAGTGTGGCTTATCACGTTCCTGCCCTAAGTCCTTCAAATTTTCTTTGTAGTATGTGATTTGAAGCATTTTCAGAACCAGTTTTTTATGGTGCTAAACGTGAAATCAGGTACGAATTCGAAGGAGTAGTTAGGTAAGAAGGTATATTGTTTACTGCCAAAGAACAAAGAAGGCATGGACAAAAAGCTCTTACACATGAAGTTTTCCAATATCCAATGGATAATGGACAGTTTGTCATTCTAGCTGTAAAACAGGCAGCAGCCATAGAGCTAGCATACAACTTATTCGAAAGGCACAAACTGAGGAGAAAGTAGTCAAATAAGAAAACGAGATTCTACAACCCAAATTCAAAATAATAGAATACTTCTCACTTTTTGGATAAAAATTTATTCTAACCAAATATGAGTGCAAATTAGGTATTTAAATGACCGTGCCACCTTTCCTAGACCTTAAAGTGCACATTTCATTTCAAATATACTCAATTAAAAATAATATTTGGACAGAATAATCCAAAAGTTTACAGCGATGAAGATTTACATTGAGTCAAAAAATTAGAATATTCGAATTAAAGGGGGAAAACACTTTCAAATGAAACAATATCAATACTAGAATGCGTCATTTTTTGCTGGGTTCAATGCTTTAAGTCTTTCACACACGGATTCTACCACTTGTTTACATTTATTGTTTCTGACGGTTTCCATACTCTCTTCAAAGTGGCAACGAGCTCAGTTTTGTTGGCGGGCACCAGGTCTTGAACCGCTTTCTTTAGATTTGACGGTACCACAAATTCTTGATCGTATTGAGATTGGTAGAGTTGCTTGACCAGTTTAACACCGAAATTTCTCTTTCTGATTAAAATCTATGAGTCGATTTCGAGACATGACACGCAGTGACGCAATAGAATTTGCTGAAAGATAAAAATGTGTCACTAAATGTGTAACTGCTGTGCCTCAGATGAAGTATCACGCAATACTATTGATAAACAACTTAAGTCGCACATTGTTTTATTCTAAGACTTACAGTGGCTCCCAAAAGTGTTCGTTTACCTACCACTTTCAATGAAATAGGTCCCTATCCATTTGTTAGAATCAATATTTCGGAATAGGTATTTAATTATAAGATGTATGATCATTTTTTAACAAACTACATAAAAAAAATTTAAAAAATATTTAAACTCAATTTTTTAAATTCAAAACCAAAAAGTGCCGGAAATTTTATCTCACAAAAGTCTTCGTACACTTTAAAAAATGTCTATATATTATTGAACAATCTTTTTATTAAGTTATTATTTAGTAGAATATCATGCCGTATCAATTACACCTTTTAAGCGTCTGGGAATAAATTTCATTCTTTTTTGCGTAATTTCTCAGTAAGTGTTCAACCACACTTCGAGTCTTATTCTTACTAGCTCTATTATCGTTCTAAAGCCGTATTTTCGTAATCTAGCCTCCAGATATCTCTAAATATGTTACATTAAGTTCAAATTTGGAGTTTGAAGGGGTATTTTCTAAACTTTAGAACCATTTTTGAGGAACTAGACGCAAACGTTGAAAGCCGTGTGCTTCTTAGCGTTGTCTTGATAAAAAACAAAGTTCTTTCCGATAACCAAATTTTTGGCGAATAGTTTAAAATTGGTTTTTAAAATATTTAAAGAACAGCATAATTCATTATTTCATCAAAAAATTCCAAATTACCAAGTCCTGATGCTGATATGCACCCTCACATAAGAACGCGTTCACCGTCCTGATTAACCGGTTCAACTAAGTTCTTAAGATTAAGTTCCTATTTTTCTTCTCTTTACAATTATACAAAAATTTAACCAAAAGTGTTGAACTCATTTTTATCTGTAAGTAAGACGTAATTTCAAACGTTTTGAGCTTATTTATCATTGATTTTGCGACGAAAAGAGTTAGCTTTCTGTTTTTCTGCGGGAAGAGGTCCTATTTAATCCAGCTAATCAGAGAACTTGGCGAACAATTTTAGGTGAAAATTAAATGTAAAAATTTTCATTTAGCTCTGCAGAAACTTTTACAGCATTCAAATTTGTCTTTTTTTATATATTTTTTTTTAACTGTAAATCTCCGATCACGCTTTGTCAACTTTGCCGATTGACCTTTTCTTACCTTGTTTTCGGTCCGATTCTTTTCTTTAAAGCATTTTATCAAGCTCTTTAATATAGAATGGAATAAATTAACTACTTTAGAGACATTTCAAACCAATTTACCGCTATTGTGGGGAAAAAAATCAAATTTCGAATGGTGTTTGTGGTTTTTTACGAATACCAGCCATTTTAAAGTAATAAGCACAATATTAAGGAATAAATAAACAAAAAAATTAAAGCCAAATGACTTTTAAGGGTCAACACAATGCAAAAATAATAAAAAAAAATGATATATGATAATTTTAATCATGAATTTATTCGAAAATATTTGAGTGTACGATGACTTTTGTGGTATATTATTTCTCTGTCTCTTCGTTTTTTGACCCATTTCAAAAAGAAGGTCCGTCAATATTTTTAAAAGAATACATGTTTTTATTTAGAATGACATAGGAATGATGTGAAAAAAAAATTGGACTTCATATTCGAATTCAATTTCGCATTATTTTGGTTTTACTAAAAAATTTCAAAGTGTACGAACACTTTTGGGAGCCACTGTACATAATTTCCTATTTCCAGCAGCTCTCATGCACCCACAAGCAAAAAAAGGATGTGTCAAATTCGAGAGAATGTCTTACACAATATTTATGGTACGCTTTTCTTTTTAAACGTCAAACCCGAACACCATTTTTTGTTCACAGATATTTCAAAAAAAGATTCATCACTGAATATGATACTTTTCCAACTTTGTTCCCCTATATGAGCTTTTCTTTGCTCCAGGAGAGTCGTGTACGTTTCTGCTTCATGCTGATCTTTGGTCTTCCTTCGTAGATCCGCAATTAAAACTGCAGTTTATGCAACCGTCCAAGTGTAGTTAGCGTGGACAAAATACCTATATATTGTTCCCAACACTTATGGACGTAAAAAGCATTTTTCAACGATTATTTTTGACGATTTACTTTAATTTGGGTTTATCTATTACAGATGCTACGATTTTTCTACCTCGTTTACTTCGGCTACATTTTAGTTGGTTAGTCCTTCGATATTCCTTTAAAATCTTACATACCATAGATTGTAAAACGTTCATTTGAATTGAGTTGGATAGTTTTTTCCTAACTTAAAGAAATGATACATTACGTACTTCATTTTTTTTCCTACTTATCACCTTGACGACCCATTTTGAGCAATAAAAGGCTTTTGAAAGAGCGTAAAATTATCCGAGCGCCAAGCTCCATACTTGTAAACAAACAATCGGTTACAGTTATGCAAGTATTTTTTCAACTTTTTTAAAATTCACACTGAATAAATAGATTATTCTAATTTTTTGACCCACATAAAAAATCTATCTGCACTCTATAACAAAAAAATCGACGCACCAGGAAGGAGTTGTCTGATTGACACGAAAATTGGTGGATAAGAAGACAATGTACAGAATAGTAAATGATTAAAATCTCAGAATAATTGAATAATTTATGTCAGAGTTACAGTAACAAATTAAATATGGTGTTGGCCCGCCTCTAGCCTGGATACAAGCTGAAGCACGGCGTGGCATAGACCAATAAAGCTAACGGATGGTGTCCTGTGGCATTTCCTGCCAAATTCGCTCCAATTGTCGAACGAGGTCATCAACATTCCGTGCCAGATGCAATCGCCTTCCCATCATATCCCAGACATGCTCGATAGCAGAGAGATCTGGCGATCTGGCAGGCCAAGGAAGTGTTTGACAAGCTTGCAGACAGTTCATAGCAACACGTGCCGCATGTGGTCTCGCATTGTCCTGCTGAAAAACCAGCCGAGGGTACTGCAAAAGGAACGGTAGCAAAACAGGTCGTAGGATGTCGTCGACTTACCGCTGCGCAGTAAGTGTACCTATAATTACGACCAAAGGGGTCCGGCTATAAAAGGAAGTGCACTTTAGACCGTAATGCCTTGTTGAGAGCCGGCGTGGTGTGCAATAGTGAAAGCAGGATCCCTCTCTCCAAACACGTCTTCGATGATCGTCAGGGCACAGTTGGAAGCAGGATTCGTCGCTAAAGACTATACATCCCCAGTCTTCATCATTCCAACTTGATCGAGCCATGCACCACTGTAATCTGGCTCGATAGTGTGCAGGCGTCAGTGGCAGGTGACGTAACGGCCAGCGCGAGCGTAGATTTCGCTGTCTCAATCGTCTGTAAATGGTCATGATGGGCACTAGTGTTTAGGTTGAACATCTGATGGTTCATAGAGATGAAGAAGATTCTGTGACAGCTGATCGGACAGTCACACTGTCCTCACAATCTGTTGTTGTCCTAGGTCGACCCCTACCATCCTGACGCTGAACTCTGCCATTCCTTGCTAGTACTTTCGAATCACTGCATCGCTAAACTCAAATGACGAGCGATTCTCCGATTTTTTCAACCGGCCTCTTTCAATCCAATGATAAGACCTCTCTCAAATTCTGACAGTAGCTCGTAATGTGCACAAACTATGCGCCGAGCCATTTTTTAAGTTGTTAAAAGTTAATCTGAATGGCAATCAAACCGAAATTTTTAACAACCGTTGAAGAACTGCTCCTTATATACATCTGCTGGATGCGCAGTTCCGATGCGCTGGAGATCAAACTATTCATTCATTGGATACCAAATTTTATTCATTTGCTTTCATATCTGATCAAAACACTCATGCATGTGAATTTCAAAGCAATCGGATGATTGCTTCTTGGCGTGTCGATTTTTTTGTTATAGAGTGTATTTTTCCAATGTGTTAATGATCCATAAGTTGTTAAAATAATAGTTGTTTAAATTGATTTACCCATTCATGAATAACGAGTTTTACTCTTTTTAATTTGCATGAGTTCATTTTTCCCGACTCGGGGACAAATTTTGTTCAAACAGTTCTGATATTCTATTATTTTGAATTTGGGTTGTATACTCGACATTTCTCTTGTCATATCATGGTAGTGGTGAAGTTCAAGTAGATGTTTAACTAAGTTCGCCTGCACTCGCCAAGCAGTAGTAATCAAAGCCGTTTTCATGAGTACGATCAAAATATAACCCTACACTACGTTCGAGTACAACTCTATGGCTGCATGTCCTGCTTCCTGAAGCTGCAAGTGCTGAAAAAGCTATAGAAGAAAGATAAAAGTGCTGGTAAAACACCATATGTAGTTCCCATGATTTAAATGCTTCTTTTATAACGCATAGCTCTTAAGTCTGCTAATACTGTCGTTATTAAGGAAGTGATTGCTTCTTTAAAGTTACATCCGATATACTATTCACATCAGACAGTCCCTCAATAAATATGTTCCATATGGTATTCTAATGGTTTACATTAGCATTAGGAGCTGTGCTCCTAATGTTAATGTAAACCATTAAATGTAAATAATTCATTTATTAATTATTTCATTTACCTTCCATCATTTAATAATTCTATTATTTATTCATTTATTTTCTTATTCATTTACTTTTTTATTTACTCATTTATTTGATCAAAAAAAATTTAATAATGGAATAGAAATTATTTCATCCGAAAAATATTTTATTTTTCACTTTGCCAAACGAAAAAAAGAAGGGAAATTGTTCCATCTATTTTTGGAGATACAAATTTACTGCGAGAAATGAAAAATAATGTTTTACTGCAAGTTTTATCATAAAATATATTGTTCTTTCTTCATGTATCGTAATGTTCAGAACAAATTTCCAAATTGTTCATTTTGAAAAAAAAAAGTTATCTTAATTATTTCATTTCGCCCCACATTCCCCTATATCAGGGGTTCTCGAACTGGGTGTCATAGGAAGTGGCGAAGGGTGTCGTGAGGTGTCTGTGGTATCAGTACATGAAAGAAGTTGGATGTGTCAACTAAGGCCAAGTATTCAAATTTGGCCATCCGCCCATTTTTTTAAGAAGCATAATTAAAGTTCACTAGAAAGTGATTTCATCGTGATCAGAAAGCCATACTGTTAATAAAAGCATTTTTTATCATCTAAAAGAAATTTTTAATTACCAGGTAGTAAGTTTTGCTTTTACATGGTTTGCTGTAGTTTACTATCATAAAAGAGTTGTTTATTGATCTTTAAGCCAAATTTATGTAGTTGACGAATTCGCTCTGTACCGTTGCTTTTTTCCCCTGCGATTTGACAAGATAGAAAAGTAAATTACAGCCCAATATGACTATGGTTCGCCTTGCTAGCCATCATGTGTCCTTATAATATGATACCGGAGTATCCGGGTGGAGAATATGTTACTGTGCTGCATATGCAGCATGTACGTGCACGAACTGCACGCAGGAATGACCAAAAAAAAAAAAAAAAAAAAACGGAAAATAACGAGTTGTTAGTTGCTCCGAATGTGACGATCAAGCTTTCTGCTTTCCATGGAAGTAAACGTGGAGTTTTTGAAGTTATCAAATGTGGTTTATATATATAATATGTTTTTATACTGACATTAAATAGTTTTTCAATTCTTCTTAGTTTGATAGTATTTTTTTGCGTTTTTTTGTCATCAACTCTGTGTGAAGTAATCGTTGCTCAGAGTTAACATTATTAGGGACCAATGTTCCTAATGAAGTCAAAGCGCCTTTCTTTGTTACAACTGTTGAAAAACATAATTGTAACTTAAAATTTTCACTTGGTTTTATTTTATTTTGTTTTCTTATTTTTATGCGTCATCTGATGAATATACAGAAGATAGAGCCAATTTAAGTATAAGTGAACGAGGCATTACGTCGTGAACCATATGGGTGACCTTATTTAGCACCCCTACCTTATGTAATACATAGGAACTGAACTAGGATGCCGTGAGAAAATTACAATTCTTTAAAGGCTGCCGCGAGGGGGGAAAGTGTGAGAACCCTTGCCCTATATTAATAATTTAAAGACGTTGTCCTACAAAAATTTCAAGTTAAAAGTTAAATTTTCATTTCTTGTGAAACTATTTTAAAGCTCCCAGAATATTTCAAAGTTTTCTCCCCCGACAAAACGTAATTTATTTCCAGAAGAAAATAGCGTTTCTTCCTTCTTCGAGCATGTAACAGTATATCTTTGCAAAACCTGCTTCCATATGGTGTATTTTATTTTAAGTTATTTACACAGCGAACACCAAGAGAGCACGTGCGATGAATACGTTATCATTTCATTTTTATTGATCTTCCTTGACCATGCCGCCTTTAAGATAATTTTCCCATTTTGCGAACTTTCGAAATAGTACAAAGCGTCACTTTTATTTTACCTATATTAATTTTAACCTTGCAGATAACCCTATGATGTGCGTTCGAACGTGTTTTCCAGCTAAGTCTTTATTCATACAGTAAGTTAAAAAAAACGCTACAACTTAGCTTCATACAAGGTGGAAACTGATATACTAGTCTACCTATTTTCATGTTCAACGTGATCATGAATGTTTTAATCAATTCATAGCATGTTAACCATGAGCAATTTGCATCTGTTAGCGAAAATTTGTTTGATAGGTTCACGGCTTAAGGGGTCTCAGGACTCAATGTTAATGCGCCATGACAAATACGCATTTTTGAAAGCTTGTAACTACATTTTTATATAAGCTATGACTAAAATTTTAGTTTTAAATGAAAGCTGAAAATCTGAGCAAAATACATGATGTAAAATACATTTGATCAGCACAATTTTATTACAAAGAAAAAATCATAACAAAATTTACTTTTTTCTTAAGTTCGAAAAATAGCATGTTACAGCGCTCTCTCCTTCTGTAAAGTGAATGTATAGTTCTAGTATTATTTTTGAAGTTTTGCCGTATTACTTCTCTCAAGACTTGAACCTTAATTTAAATTAATTTTTTTTAAATGTTTCTTTTGAAATTTTAAAAATAAGTATCACACTTTACCAATATTTTGGGAAGTTTTTTTTTTTTTTAATTAACTTGGGTTTTTACCTAAAATTGAGGTTTGTGTCACAAAAAAGGGCAGGCAAACATACATGAAGTGTTTTATGAAAATATATAGAAGCACATTTGGGATATTATGCGTGATAAAAGAAAAACAGACTTCCGAGAAAAAGAGGTTTAAGCATCTTCTGTTGTCAGAAATTTCAATGGGAAGAGTTAACGTTTTTTTTTTTTTTTACAATAACTCGAAAAGTTTTTTTTTTTTTTTTTTTTTTTTTTTTGCGTTTGGTAAGAAATAAGATATTAAATTTTCCAGAATTAAGTTATGCATAACATAAATTCTTCCAGAAAATCTTTGAATGTTAAAGGTCCTTGACCCCTTAAGTGAGAAAGGAAAATCACTAAGATCTCTACACGCGTGATGGACCGGATCATGGCTTTGGGATACTGGGCACGAAGTATATTCGCTCCCCCCTTCCCGCTGTTTTCCCCGCCGCACGATTATACTATATAGGTTTGGCTGTTAGTGTAAACATAGTGTTTAAACTGGAGCTTTACATTTTGCTATAGTACGATATGGTAGAATTCTAATTTTTAGAAACTTTAGCTGCAAATGTGGTGCCTTCTAAATTTTGGTAACTTGGACCCGTGCCTCATGCGCCCATGTCTTAATCTGGCCCTGCTCGTGTGGGACTTTTCTCTTTCTAACTCTACCTTGTCACCCATCACCTTATTAGTGATGCCGTTCATTTTCGCATGACATAAGTATAGTGGTTGGTGAGAAACATACTGAGTAAAAGTTTTCGCCATAAGTGGTTGATAGGAATAAATGCATTAAACACTGGCACAAAAAATACACAGAATAAAACGAGCCGCCTTTACGAAACTTAACATATATGTGATCTACGAGGAGATAGACAAAATATTACTAATTTAAAACAAAATGTCGTTATTATTAAGAAGTTATGACACGATAAAGGATACAAAACCGCGAGTTATACAGCCTCCTCAAGCAGCTATACAAACCAACATCCGATGTGGCATGGAATGAAGGTAGGTTACCTATGACACCTGTGGAGGATCATGCCAAAACTATTTAAAATTTTGCTTCATCAAATATTTCGTTTGTTTCACCAAATAATATTATTTTTTTATTACACTTGGTGCTGAGAATGTATAGTAAGTGAATTGTTTTGATTTTTTTTTTTTTTTTTTTGAGGGAGACAGGTGGTATGAGGAAACATTCTCACGCGCGAGTTCGTTCACCGTCACTCATTTTTCACACGAGTTCTGGAGGGTAAATTTTTATTTATTTATTTTTTATTTTATTTTTTGTAAGTGAACTACAGGAAATGCATATAAACAGAGAACATATTGTCTTACAGAAAAAAATTGTCCACAGAATAAGATTTCAAAACTTTTCCAATACATTTTTTATTAATACACTTTCCATTTTCAAAGTATACTAAATAAATCAAATATATTTCAAACTAATTCAATTTCAATTAATTTGAAACTCATTTATTTTGTGTACTACGCATTAAAACTAATCTAAATAGTGCTTGCTAAGTCCTTTTACTTCTTAACACTGATAAAATGCAGGAAGCAATAGGACTTCAGGAATTCATGGAATATGCGTATCAGAAAATGCTGATATCCCCCCCCCCTGCTATGAGCGTTGTGAATCATAACTTTAGTTTTAGGTTCAGTGTTTTTTTTATCACTATCCTCAGAAAGGTGCTTTTAAAAATAATCTTATCTCGAAGGTGAGTTCTTTTTATCACATTACAAATATTTTTCTTTTTTTTCCCCGCATTCCGTTAAATTTAAGTTATTCTCATACAACAACACGTATTTAAGCTCTAACCGAAAGCAAGTTAGCACATGTCCAGAAATCAAAAAATAAGTCATATATACATTAGTACTAATTAAAGTAGATACTTCAGATTTTTCCATGACTTTAATTATAACAATTTTTTAACAGGATTTTACTTTCAACAAGCTAACCTACAAAAGCAACATGTAAGCAACATAGCTTTAGTAGCTACCGAAAGTAAAATCCTCTCAAAGCTTGTTTGATCGAAATAATAATTAAAGTAACGAAATGTTTGCTAGTAACGAAAGATTTGTGAGGCACGGATATATTGTACTGTAAATGAAGATATATTTCACTCAGTATAAAATTTTCAAACCAACAGTATACATAGATAACATAAATGCCAACAGTCTGAATGCCAATGAAAACATTTTTGTAGTTAAAAAATACACAATCAAAGACACACATAAAAGCTCTACTATAGAGGCATTCTTCAGTAGAAATTACTATCCTCCTACATTAATTTGATTCTTTAAAAAAAAAAGTTTATGTATAAATATTAGTATAAGAACGGCAAATGCAGCACTGCGCAAAAGATGGACATTTTCTTCTTGTACTATAACGTTTATTGTAAGCAGCACTATAACCGGGTGTACAATTAATGTTCTCAGATCAGAAAAGGAAGCTATTCAGGATTAGTTTCACAAAATGAAATGAAAGTTTAAAAATCAAGAGAAATTGAAAAATTAGTACACCAAGAAAGAAACGTGTGTGTTTTAAAATTTCAATCATACATTTGTACTGGCACTGGATTCCAATGCAAAAAATAAAAAAAATAAATAAAATTAAGAATTAAATAAATAAATAAAAATTGAGAAAAAAAAACGTAACATTTTCTGTCTTACGAAATACATTTTATAAAATTAGAAGCAATGAGTTTCACCATGCAGTGACAGCATGCCAAAGACATGTTTAAAAGATCCAAAACCATATTCAAGCACAAATTTAATTATAATGTCTAATAAGTTAAACGATATGGTTTCTAAAAGCATTTACTATTTTAACCTAGTTACAAAAACAGCAAAATCTCGGGAATTTTTTCAATTTTTTATTTTAGTGACATTTTTCAAATGAATGCATTTAGACAAACAAGGGTATTGAAATGTAATATTCACTTGGAACAGTATACCTTTCTTTGAATAGAGAAAATTCATATTTAAAAAAAAATACACGAAACATTAATGTGCGCAATAACATTTGCATCGGAGAAATATTCGGAAACGTTTTATTTGCTGAAAATATCTTCGATTAATTGTGATTAGGAGAAAGAATTTCAAAACTGAAGAAGACCTATATTTATAGGCACAATAACTTAAATAGAACAATAACAGGCACAATAATGTTTTATGAACATCTAGCGTCACAAAGTTAAACGTTGCGGCTAGCGAACAGCTTATAAAATTTACATCTCTGCTATACTATTTCGTAACATATTTTTGTGTAAGTGGAAGACATTTCCAACAAGGAAATCAAATGGCTCGAAGCACTGTTGCAAGTTACATACAATGTTGTAACAAATATCTACACACACATAGCTAATCGTAATATAGTACATTAAAAACTGTTTCTACAATGAATGAATTAGGAAATTGATTCATGATCACAATTCAATTTTTTAAATGTTTTTCCACGCATTAGATAAAAATATGCTACTTACCAGAGCAGCATTTACACTGTCAAAGATTCAAGTTAAGCCAGATCTTGAGGATTCCTTTCTGTTTAAAATTTGAAGAAAATTGAGGAAGCATAATATGCTCCATTCTAAGCCAGCGCAGATCAATATAAACCTGCAAAGTCTAGTTCTACATTATAATGGAAAATGTAAAGTATTGGTTTATCACTTAAAACTTCAAGGTTCTTTAAAATGTTCAGCTGTGTACCATTAGAAGCACGAAGATGTATTTCATACATAAATTGAATGGTTGTGAAATGAAAGTTTTTCAGAAAGTTGTAAGAGGAAAAATATTATAGTATATAAATGGGAGGAAGTAAAGAATGCTCACACATATACGTATTATACATTGTGTATTGCCATACACTATTGAAATTTTTTGAAATTAAATTGATCAAAATACTGGAAACTCCCTTACGATAGACTGAGCAAGTAAGTTGAACAACAAACATGAGTTTCGATCTTATTCAGTTCGAAGAGCACTTGGTAACGGTCATTTTTAATGGTGTAGGATAAATTCAAAAGTTCTAGACTTTGCATAAACATATTTCAGGTGATATATTGCAATGTAAAATGTCAGACAAGTTCGCATCTTTCGTTGGGTGACAACTTGTAACTACGTATAAATGCTGTTCTGATGAATGAATTAAAAAACAATAAGTATGCTAATTATATTAAATACAATATCGATAAACAACACCAACTAGAGATACATACACACATTTAAGGCTTGTGGCCACACTTTTAATCTGAGTGTTTTCAGGAAAGATGAAGATTGAAAGTATTGATGGTAGAGTACGAAATATTTCGAATAACAAATGCATAAGTTGGATGTCAGCATGGTTATGTGATTGGAAGTTGGAATACATAAATGGTATTTTTACTCGATTTCAAAAAAATCTTGGCAAGTTCAAGGAGAAGTATGGTGGCACTACTTATGCGTGGCTAAAAATAGCTTAAAACGAATATCATAAGCAATTCACCATAACGAAAAAATAATGCAGAGGTTTATGTATATACTAGACGGGTAAGATCAAGAGAAGGTTTTTTTGCATTATTTAATAAAATAAGGAATTGAAACTTTTGGATTGTTGTTTGTAGCATTGAGCTAAAATACCTGGCAATTTTAGCTAGTTCATTCATAGGTTCTTCTGAAACATACATAATACGATCCAAAAGTAATGAGCCTTCGTTTAAAAAGACAGATTTATTGAGCTGATCGGTGGAGCGAGTTGCAGGGTGTGCAAGCGTCAGTATAACGTGTGGTTCATTACTTTTGGATCGTACCATGTATTCATACATAGAGCTTATTTTGATGAAAGATTAACACTTGCAAAAGGTAAGAAAGGAAATTTTATAAATCTAAGCTAAATTCTTTTACAGGCAAATGGAAGCTCGATATCATTAAGCTGCTTTTGAACGATGTTATACAAGGTTATTCCCACGCATTCATCAAACATTAACAGTTCTTAACAGAATCACCAATGTTACTAAGTTTCACTTTTAGTAAAAATTAAACTTTTACTGCAAGATTTGGTGATTGTGCCAACTCTGGCATTAGATATTTTACAGGTTCTTAATGTATCAACGTTTGTTGATTGAGTCGAGATGCTTGCGACTGAACTAGAGATACAGCCCACGTCCCCTTCATCAAACGAAGTAAGAGAACTCTTTCAAAGAGCGAAAAAATACCTCGGTCTATGATACAGGGTTGTTGATTTTTTTTTGCCGAACTGCAAGGTATACTTAATATTCGCCCCTGAGTTTCCTCTCAAAAAATAATCATTAGCAGGAAAAGTTGCTTCGACTTGAAATTAAAATTTTGGGACGACATTAATGGCTTGGTTTTAGTCAAATTAAAAGCTATTTACTTCTTAATCCTCGAACCTTTTAAACCTTATCTTCATAATAAATCATGAAATCTCAAGATGTAGAAAGTTTTAAAAATTCACAACTGTAAATTACGTAAAACAACTTGATATAATAGATTTAAAAAACTACTACTTTTTAACTAAAATAGTAGATTAGCATGAAAATACGGAATACCAGCTTTCGAACAACTTGTACTTATTACAATCTCAAAATAGTTAAACAAATAGGATCCTATGACGTAAAATAAAGCTACGTGCTTATGATTTAAATATTTTAGAACAATAGCATGAGAATGAAAAAGTTGTACTTGCCTTTATTGTATGGGTTTTGAGTTTTTTTAAAAGCATGATCCCCGTCCACGTTTAAAGTCTAAGGCAGTAAAAATACGACTGTCCTAGGCATACGACAGTCCCCCGGTTCATCGCCATCACGAAAATGATCCTTCTCTGCTCACTCAAAATTCTCCTAATAAAGGAGTTCCCCGAATAGTGAAGTGACTAAAATGGGTCCCTGTTGTGCCTTTCGCGACGGTTACGAAACGTCATCAGCAGATTGCAGCAGCTTACGATTGTCAGGCTATGGGAACGTCACAGCAGTGACGTCTTCATAATGTTTCAAACTGACTGTTCACAAATTGTTCCATCGACATCGCAGTAAATCCACACGAAACATGTCAGAAATATGTCACAGCGTGACTCCCATGAGACGCTACAATTGTTATTTTGCGACTAACAAGTGGGACTCAACTTGTGACTTCCCTGTAACTTTGTCATGCCATGTTGCGCTTTCAGGGTCTAAGTTAGACTAAGTGCTGATCCAGAGTATTGGTCAGGGGGTCACGACCCTCCTCATTTAAAATGGTCAAAGATAGCCGCAAACTGCGTTGTGGGGACTTCCATTTCCAGAAATTAGCGAAGGAGAGTCCCAGAACCCTATCTATGCACAACAATGTCATGTCTCTTTTCCGATTTGTGTGTTCATGTTTAATTAATGACCCCCTCCAAAACCATAAGCTGGATCCGCCCTTGAATTAGACTGCTAATTACGCAAGCACGAAGCAACTATTTTCGATATTTCCATGGATTTCTGACAGTGAACAGAAAACCTATGCAACTGCAGAGATCATTTTCTGTCCTAGATGCTTTCAGTCGATCATTTGCGGCGAGCTTTTTAACTATTTCATGGACTGGTGAATAACCTTGTACATGGATTCATACATCGAAATTAGCAACTTATTCAAGTACCTTATAGTGTTTTTGCTGGAAGACGTTTCCTATACATTAGTACAAAAAAGAAGTTTCCATTCTTTTACAAAATAAAATTTACATTTGCAAAACATACGAGATCACCAATGTACTTTTAATAACATACAATATTTGTACAAGGAAGACAAGACAAGCATCTGTTACGTTAGAAATTATATATTGCATGAATACAGGGCTTGTCAACTGGAGGAAGCAAAAATTCCTTTTGGAACCATATCAAAAATATACAGATACATGTC
Source organism: Uloborus diversus (assembly GCF_026930045.1). NCBI lineage: Eukaryota > Metazoa > Arthropoda > Arachnida > Araneae > Uloboridae > Uloborus > Uloborus diversus. The sequence continues at coordinate 55,828,805 of NC_072740.1, read as the reverse complement.
ATACTTTGCTTTTTACACTCTCTAAAAACCATTGCATCTTCTTCCTAGCTTTGACCAACCCTGCATGTATTCGTTTAAATAATCACTTTTTACTTTTGGCTTATATGATGAAGCAGCGTTGTGCATATTTTTTTTTGCCACCAATTAACATTCACATAAATGTTAAAATTTTAGTTTTCATGTCGATAATTGAAAAAACTACTTGTGCATACTTCTTGGAAGACAATATTATTTATTGGATACATTTTAAGCATTTGTGTATTTTTATGATACATGCTGTCGCATATGTATTAGTTATTGTGTATAGCTTAGATAGCGTCTTGTTTTAAAAATAATCAATGAAGAATTAAATTTATGTATCTGGGAAAGGGAAAATTTCATTTCACCGCGAGTTTAAGGAACACACATATTTTAAAAACATGATTCATGTATTACCTTTAGAGGCATAAATTTGCTTCAAACTATGAAACGAAATTTTTTTTAATTACCTAATTACACGTAAATGTGGGTCTTCATCATAAATTCAAACAGGTAAATTTAATTTAACGGCTGCTTTAAAAGTTTAAATTAAAATTTAATGCAACGTATTCTAGTTCATTAATGCTCAAGATTACAAATAAGTTCTTGACTCTGCAGTCCTAATTTACATCTAAAATGTTCTTTTGATGACTGCTATTAGAGAACTGATTTCGAGGAATAGAGAAAATTTATTTTCTTTGAAAATTACGAAAAATACCTATATGAACACAAACTTTGCTCAAATAGGCTAAAACTTACTGTGTTATTTCTTTTCAGAAGATTGATGGCAAAAAAGAGAAGAAACTAGAAATGAGCTTTTTGAACATTTGTTCTCTTTTTTTTTTTTTACTTTCGTTTTCAGAATTTTTTGTGATTTTTTACTGCTAATTTATGTGAGTCACATTTCTATGGTATTTACATTAATGTTCTCGTAATCAGTAAGTGTAGCATTAC